>NC_041374.1:11500625-11615625 GCF_900634415.1 Cottoperca gobio
AAAAGACTCTCACGCACACACTCACACATTGCATCATCTAGGTCTGTGTACTATATACACAAGCCCCAACTACACGCACACACCTCATCCTCCGGAGGTTTGGGGGTGTTGTCGTCAGGGGAGGGGTTTGCCCTGGACTCAGTAGAGGCAGTGGCCCGAGTGGGGACAGGGGCGCGTTTAGGCTCTCCCCCAAGCTGTGAGTAAATCTCATTGATTTCACTGACTGTGACATAGCCCTGGAAAAGTGTCATGTGGAGAAAGAGGGGAGAGAGAAGGGGGGAGGTATAGCATGAAGTGAGTCAGTCGTTTTAATGACACACTTAAGAATTAGTTGCAGAGTTTGGTTGTGATTTAAAAAAGTCTCGTCACTTAGAAGTAAGTTACTTTACTGTAGCGTTAGCATTCATTGAGTGGCGTACATGAGACTATAGACATTGTTACAAGGTTACATCAGTATTAATACATGCGAGTATGAGCTGTGCCCAGAATTACTGAAATGAGTCTCTGCTCAAATTCATGTAGTAACTTCTTCCCTTCCTGTATTGCAGGGACTAGCAGTTACAACAAGAAACAGAAAGGGGGAAAACAACCAGAAGGAAGGAAGGATCAGACTATCTGGACAAAGAGGAAAACAGAAATGGATACATTAGTAAAACAAGTCAAAAGTACCTCTGCTTTCTTGAGAGAAATAGAGGAAAGGAGGGAGGAGAGGGCGCAAAAGTTGACCGGAGGAGGAGAAAGTGTGGCTGAGATGGTGTCACGGCTACGATTGCTAAAAGACCGACACACATCAGCTAGAGAAGCTGAATCCTAGCAGAGAAGGAAACCCCAACGATTAAAAATGATGAGGGCCCTGCCCACTTTAGGAGGACAGACTTCATTTTCTTGTCTGACAGCTGTCAATCAAACCTACCTCCCGTAGAGTGAAACCTCGGCCGCCAGTGAGGTCAGCATATTTCCTTTCCAGCATGGTGAGGTTCTCTTTCTCCTAATAGACAGAAACAGGAAACAAAGGAAGTGAAAAACACTGTTAAAAACAAAACGAACATCTTCTTGTTGGGTTTTTTCTTTTCATTCATACACATAAGCAAGGATGGCCACGTGCATACATATGCAAACATGGATATCTTCGTACCCTTTGCAGCATCGCTTCGAGGGTGCTCCTCTCCTTCAAAAAGCTCTCCTTCTCTCGCTGAGCCTGCTGGGTAATCTGTGCTGCCTGCTTCCTCAGAGTCAACAGTCGCTCCTGAAGGAAAAGCAAGTGTTTGCAGCTCATTTATAAAACATGACACTATCACCCACCACAACCAGTACCAAACCAAAATATAACATTGCGTTTACATTTCTCCACAGGTTTGACTCATTTAAAAACAGGCAAACAGAGAGCGGTTACCTTGCGACTGACACTGCTCCGCTGGTAGTCTGCGATCTCCCGGAGAAGCTGTTGCGTGTGGGTCTCCTTCTCCTCGTCCTGCCTGCTCTCTCTCTCCAGTTGCTGGAACTCCAAGTCCTCAAAACGTTTCGATTCTGCATCGAGCACCTCACAGTCCTGATGCACAAACATACACAAGAAATAATGCAGAGGTAAACAGGCAAGACAAAGTTATGCACATGCATGTCAAACTTCACTAGACATACTGTTGGCACGTACACTTGGTAGAACATGCAAGATGCAGGTAAACAAAAAAGAATACCAGTAAATAACACCAAAAGATCACACAGCGGCTGTATGGCAGGTAAATAAATAAGTGTTTCCCCTAACCACCAACGGAGCCCTGCACCCCCCTGAAATAAAAAAAACCTTCTATATTTTTTTTTTACATATATATTCACAACTCACTTTTCACATTGACTCTTAAATAAAATCTTAAATAAACTAAACGCTTATGCTATTGATCTAATTTATGTGCACGTTTCAGTTTGTACTGTCTACTTTGCACATTCACATTCTCTCCTTCGCTCCGTTTTGCGAAGGGCGGGGCTTCGCAGCTGACACACACACACACCTACAGTCAAAGCGGAGGAAAGGAGAGAACTGAATAGATACCGCGCAACGCACGCACCCCCCCATATGTTGTACTTGTCCGTAGGTGTGAATGTGAGCGTGAATGGTTGTCTGTCTCTAAGCGTCAGCCCTGTGATTTGACTGGCAACCTGTCCCAGGGTGTCCTCCGCCTCTCGCCCAATGTCAGCGGGGATGGGCTGCAGTGGCGTCCGGGGTCAATGTTGCAAGCTTCAGTTAATGGACGTGCTCTGCTGTGGGCATGCTGCGGCAGACGTGTAGTGCCGTGGACTGGCCCCATATATTTTGGCCGCGAGACCCTATGCCTAAATGTCAGTGTACTTTACATCACTGTATACTCTTACAGGTGCAACCCTTCTGGTGAGAGAGATGTGTAGACATAGAAACATAAAAAGTTAGACATTGAGAAGATACATGAACCAGGTAAAGATCGAAGGTCGCCGTGTGGTGGAGAGCAAGTTAGCTCAGGAAATTAAATGTGTGCTTTAGTTCAAGCGAGCATCACCCGTCTCTTTGTAGAGTCTGTTCAAGTGAACACCTGTTCACATATACTGTATGTTTTGAGTGTCAATATGCATATGAGCACAATACATCTGCCTTTGTTCTGGATCAGTCGATCAGTGTACACATGCACAGCTGTTGCATTTCCCACTTATGTTGAGTTCTACGCTTGTGCACATTTTGTGACATAGTCTTACAAACAAGTACATATCTTCTTGTGTATGTGTGTGTGTGTGTGTGTGTGTGTACTGACCCTGGCCAGCTGCTCCTGCAGGGGCTCCTTGGTGGCCTCAGGGCAGCTGTCCAGCTGGGAGCGCTGCTCACACACAATCTGAGCCAACTTCTCTACTCTGCCTCTTTCTGCCTGTAGCAACTCGCACGCCTGGCATACACATGTACATAACACATAGACGCACATACACGCCCACACAAACACGCATGCACACATTTGTTTATGTGTACATACCAACAAAGAAACAGAGACACACAAGCACACGCACACACACACAGGACAGAGAGAGGATGGCAGCGTTAGTAAGACTGGGGGAGGCACAGTTAGTCACTATAGCGACCAGGTCAGCAAGATTAGCCAAGAGGGAGGAGGGGAGGGAAAGATCTACCAAAGGGACGAGAACTAGGGATGTATAGAGTAGAAATGAAGGTGGTATGAATAGTGATATGAGTTCTGTCTCCTTTTCCTCGGTTTGTTTGAATGGAAATGACGGCGGGATCGGATGAGAAGGAATGGCTCAGTAGATTAATGGTCCTCTGAATAACACAACATATACACACGGCCAAAATCTTTACAAGCACTCAACTTCACCTTCCTCTTCAACACTCAGGCAACACTTATGTATGTGATCGTTCTCTCTCTCTCTCTCTCTCTCTCTCTCTTTCCCTCAGTATCATGATGTGGTTTTATCATATACAGTATCTACAGAGAATATCCAAAAGCCAAACCAAAGCATGTGCACGCAAACACACACAACAAATTCAATCTGTTTATCCACTTGCATGCTCCACCCAGTCAATGATACTATATATTGGTATAACTGTAGACAGACTCTCTCTCACTCACACACACACACACACACACACGGTCCTCCCGCAGGAGTGTGTGTAAGATAGGATCACTTGGTGACCGCTATACCCTGGGCAGTGTTAACAGATATATATTTGGACCAGAGACAGCATGAGGAGGATTAACGCCTACCAGTTAGTCACATGACCCCGAAATGTATGAGAGTCTCAGAGTAGTGTATGTGTTTTCAATACGAGACGCACACATACACCTTCGGAAAGGAAGTGTTGCTGGTTAAAATCCATGTTTAGTGTACAACGCTTTCTTTCCATTAGTGACAGTTTGTTTCTCTGCTTTGAAACTTATCACTTACCAACCCTTCAGCAAAGAAATACAAACTATTTGCAGAAGATGCATCATCACACGCCCAAAATGCTCTCAGCTCTCGGTCTCTGTGTCAGCCATTATGAATCTGTATCCATCACACTCATTGTTTTACAGTGAAGCCTGTTGCATACCTTTTCTTTTTCCCGCTGGGACTTGGTCTCTAGGTCAGCCATCTTGTTGTGAAGTGCTTCTAGAGCGTCTCTTTCTTGCTGGAGAGCAGATACCTCCGACTCCTGCTCAGCCTCTACCAGAGCTCGCTCCAGCTCCACCTTGGATAAATACACAACTGTACGTAAGCCATTTGTAATGATTATGGGTTTATCCTTAATTGTATTTAAACCTGTAGATAACACTACCTGATGATTTGTAAACAAAAACGCATTACTGATAAAAAAAAAAGAAAAAAAAAGTCACTGCTCTCTAAAAAATAGGACTTCTAGACTTAACATTAAACTATGAATTGTAAGATGGAAATGTATGCTGCTGTGTCCGTCCATCACAAACGGCTCCCTCACTCCGTCTTTACCTCTTGGGCAGACTCGTCCATTTGGTTGTCGAGCTCTTTGATCTTTTGCTCCAGCTCCTCCATGTTGTTCAGCACCTGGATCCTCTCCTCTTCGACACGCCTCACTTCCTCCTCTGAAGGCCTCGCTTCCAGTGCACGGCGACGAGCTGCATCATCTACAGCCTGGTAACAACAACCACAGATTGAGCCTTTGTTCACAGACAATATTGGGGTTTCATGGTCATTAGTTGTAATAATAATAATAATCACACTACAAATTCAATAATGTGGTGACATTAAGTGACAATAGGTGTACCAACAGTATTTGTAATTTTACTATAGTTCAGAACAGTTCATCACTATGGCGACTGCAGGACGGAAACATATTTGCTACATAATATTTGCGTTTGCAGAACTGAAAGTGGTTTTGCTGTGGTGAAGCAGTTCTTCTCTGGACTATGAAAATGTATGTTTAAGTAAAGAGATGCGGGCTGACACAAGCACACACACACAAACACCAGCTGCCCATTCTAACTTGTAACACTTCCCCTGCACTAATCTAATAAATGGGCTGTAAATATCTCCCATCTGTGGACGTGAAGGATGTGTATGTCGATACTTTCCAAGTATTAAGAGGAGTAAGCCTTGTCACTCTGGAGGAATAGGGAGCATAAACACTTCCCACATCAATCCTGATTAATCTTTTAGTCAAAGGTGCTACTTTAGCAGTTACTCTTTTCAAACGGGAGATGTGTGTGATGCTGAATTTACAGTTAACGTGCATTTGACTGAATCCCAAGCGACTGAGGATAATCTCATGCCGTCAGTTTTCACAGAGACTCCAGTCTGAATGACGCAGAATAACTTTATAATTATTAGTAAATCAACGTTTTCTCCTTCTTATTCACCAACTTGTACACTCAGGTTTCTCAGTCTTGCTCCCTCTCTCTCTCTCTCTCTCTCTCTCTCTCTCTCTCTCGCTTTTGTGAATGAGTCAGGTGGTCGGTTGAATTCATATAAATGTGTGCAGATAAATCTCATGTACCTCACTGGTCCTCTGTGCACGTGGAGAAGGTGAGGCGGCAAATCTTCTCAGACTGACACAGGGGGATTCTGCCCTGTTGTCTCGCTGACCGCTGCTGCGCCTCCGTCGTACCTGTAGATCATCATCATAGTAACCATTCTCTGATCCATGGGAGGAAACGTGTCCGTTCCCTGTCGTTCCGTTAACAGCTGAAGAGTCTGAAAAGACCGATGGTGTGTCGTCATCGTCGTCGTCGTCGTTCAGTTGAAGCTTCTCAAGCTCCTGGTTGATCTTCTGGAGATCCGTCACAGCTGAAGTTGGACTCATAGCTGTGCTACCTCCATCTCTGTCAGACCGGCCCAGCTCCGAACACAGAGACAAGATGGTCTCCAGGCGCTGTCGCTCCTGAGATGAGCACACACACACACACATAGACAAACACATATGGGCATGAGTTATCAGAATCAGCTTTTTTTGTTGCTCTCAATGTACACAGTAATACCCCTACAGCTAAAGACAATGACGACAAAGGTGAACATAAACATACCAGTTGTGTAGTTGTTTTTGTTAGCAGGTTGTAATCATTTTACTTCTAAAAAAGTAACAATCCCAAAAGTTCCCACCATTATTTATTCCACTGCTTCTCGGACACAGCAGAGTGTTTGAGTGCCACATAAATACAGTATAAACCTATACGTGTTATTAACTTATTATTATATTATGTATTACAATATTACAAGGTGAGATATATCAAACAGACAGCAAGTGTACCTAATTAGAAATTAGGTCACATGTTAACTTTTCAAAACCAGTATAAAACACAATTTGCATTTATACCGATTCTGACATTAGATTTATTCATGCATATGTTTTTAAATTGGTTAAAAGAAAAGCACAAATTGAACGTTGTGTTATGTTCCGTACAAGAGAGGTCACAGCAGCTCAGCGGGTATTATTTCTTCCATCATAAAATCATGTTTCCAATGCTCAAGTTACCTGGGGAAGCATCGCAGAAGTCAATCCCTCCAGTGAAAATGTCCTTAAGTCCAAAATACACTCAGTACCATTCTGTTTTGTTTGTAATTTACTAAATCTAGTTCAGTACATCATTTGAAAAGCTTAGAAAGAATAGTATCCTCTCACTGGGAAACCCTGGAACAAGTTCTGCCTGCCTTAACGCAGCTATATGGGGAGCAATGGAGTCTGCAGAGAGTCAAAATACCCCCTCATAGGTTTAGCAGTAGCTTCTCTGGAGGGAGATCAATGTAAACCACACAGAAAGCCTGTGTAAGTAATATTAGAGACGGACAGAGGGAGGTGAGAAAAAAAAGAACGTGGGACAGAGGTGTGTGAATATGTGTGTGTGTGTGTGTGTGTGTGTGTGTGTGTGTGTGTGAGAGTGAGAGTGAGAGAAAGCTAATGAGAAGAAGGTGGACAGCTGTCACGTATGATCGGATGTGTGCACGAGAACAGGCCATGACTCCAAACACAGGAATGTGTGTGTGTGTGTGTGTGTGTGTGTGTGTGTGTGTGTGTATACTACCACTGAGGAAACAGGACACTTTCCAGGGAAATGTTCTCTAGCAAGAATCTGAACCAGGTAAAGATTCATTATATAAGAAACATCATATTACCCATCATTCAACCATTTATTTTAGAAATTAAATATAAAATAGTAATTTATCCAATTTATTTATCAATAAAAATAGGAAAGATTAATCACAGTACAAATTGTTTACCAGTGGAATCATCTTTTGTATACATGTGTGAATGCACACAAACAAACAAACAAAGCCCATGTAATGTGAACCAGGAGCTGATGCAAAACAAGCCTGTGTCAGTTTGACACCTTGACGCAAGCCTCTGTGGAGCCCTTATAGTAACCAACTGTCAACTCGAGGCACACAGAGAAAGGGAGACAAAGATGCACTGAAAGGACAACGTTAGAAAAAAAGAAAAAAAAGATGGAGAGAAAAGCAAAGAGAGGAAAATGGTGGAGGGAGAGTGTGGAGAAATAGAAAGAGCGGAAACAACTTTGGGCTGACATAGTGGACAAATAGAGGAGCACTAGAATTAAAAGGACCTCTCTTACCGGCTGCATAATAGCCTAAACTTAACCAACACTTCCGCAAATGCATCTAAACTGTAAATCCTAAATGAAATGATGGGTAATGTAAGTTAGCTATTGTTTTTGTGTGTCTCTTCCTTTTGTTGCTGGTAACCTCCCCAAACAGCCATTTATGCAAACAACCTAATAAGATCCCAGCATGGAAAGAATGCAGGTTTCCTGTACGACCACTAGAGGGCGAACAAGGTTAAGACAACGCTTTCCTGAGCTCAGCCTTGACTCTGAGATACTGCTATGAGCCTTCTTACAATGCCCAGCAGCATCTGATCATAGCTACTAAAAGCACTTAATCATTTATTATAGAGTAATCAGCGATATTATTTAACATATATTTTATAATAATGATTTTAGATATTTAAATATAAAGACTCAAATCTCTCTCTTTGATAAAGACAATCCGAATGCATCGTTAACATGCCTGACGGGAGGCTGCTATCCTTTATATTAGGGCACAAACTAAAATCAAATGGTTGTAAAGGAAACCACATCAAGTGCAAAAGTGCTGGATTTAAAATAACATTCTATCTTAATATTGGGCAAATGCAAATTGGGAAGCTTAAACCCACTGAGATGCTTGAACAGCACACAGAAAACTATTTCTCACAGTTTAAAAGACACCAGTCCACAGAATACGGCTGTGTGAAAGAGAGACACATTTAAAGAGGGATAGTGGGATCATGAGTCCAGCTGTCATTATATGTTGAGCATCTGTGTGTTTATCCACCTGCTACACTACAACTCTGCTCTCTAATCTTCTTGAATTCTCCAACCCACATCTGACTGATGTGTTTTGTGGCTCTTCAGTGGTCCGAACCACACTGGGCGGACCTCCAGATGACTGACAAACACGCAGCACACACACACACACACACAGTTAAGAATAGTCCTGTTAGTATGGGCTAACTGCCAGAGGCATCTGTTGAGTGGTGAACCTCACTGTGTGTGTGTGTGTGTGTGTGTGTGTGTGTGTGTGTGTGTGTGTGTGTGTGTGTGTGTTACACTCCCTTGGAGAGTATGTTTGAGGGGACAAGAAGGAGGTTAGTGTGAAAGGATGCATTCTTAAACTCCATTCCATTTCTTGTGGGATTGCGTGTGTGTGTATCCCCATCTTCTTTCAGTAATCCTAACAGCAACACACTGGTCACCTGTCAACAGTCTGTAAGCTTAACTAGTTTACACATTACACGTGATGCGGTCTGTATTACAGGTGTGATAAAAGTGTAATTTCATCAAATGCCAATATGTTTGCATCATTTAAATTGGCAGATGCTGGGGACATCAGGAACATTTGTTGTCCTCTGTTGAGACAGAGACAGAAAGTCACATGTGAAAACACACTCCAACTCACCAGTCTCTCCACCTCCTGCTCACGGAGTCTCTCCTCTTTTTGATGCTGGTGGTAGTCGGTCAGTTCCTCCTTCCCACTCAGTGAGCTGATACTCCCCCTTCTTTCCCTGAAACCTCCTGGTGGGGTCACTCCTGCCTTTCCAAATGACTGTCTCCTCTCGCCCAGCCCCATCCCAGATTCCAGCCCTGCCTTCCCAAATGAAGACCTCCTCTCTCCAAAAGACAGGCCCACTCCTGGGGAGACTCCATGGCTGACCACCCGTTCCAGTTCTGGAGGGCCGGAAATCGTGGGGCTGATGGAGCCCACAGAGCTGGTGGAGGTCAGGCTGAGTTTTTTGGCCACACGAGGAGAAGAGGAGCCCCCAGTCTTGGATGGGAGGGTCACATCAGGTGGGGCAGTTGTGGAAGCGATAGAGGGTATAGTGGAGGGCAAGTTCTTAGGGGAGGAGAGAGAGATAGACACAACACTTTCTCCCTGATTTGTGGTCTGGATTTGATTCCTGTTGGAGGAAAGTTGGCTAGAGTTGTGGTTGAGGTCAAGGCTGGCATTCTGGCTGTTGTTGTAATGGTCATTGCTAATTTTATAACCGCCAGCAACATCGGATCGCCGTGGGGGCAGCGTTGACAAGGTCAGGACTCCATTGTTGTTGTCACGCGGAGATTGGGATGGGCAGAGGCGTGGCAGCGAGCGACTGTGCCCTCCTCCCGTCATACCACTTAGCGAGCCTGCAGAGTATTTCCTGGTTCTACTGCTGGGCAATGGCTCTTGGTTGCCATAGCTACGGCGGCCAAGGCGAGGGCTTGAGGGCATGCTTGCTGCACCTCCCGTTGATGGAGTGCGGGATGAGGAGGAAGGTGGAGGAAGAGAGCGGAGGAAGCTATTGCTCCCATCAACAGAAGTGGTGGAGCCTCCACCATTCCATGTGGACAGTGAAGAAGAGGAGCCAGTGTTGTGCAGCCGTCGGCTATCGCTACTGCCAAAGTTGTCCTGGTTGCGACTGACATAGGAGCGGGAGGCCAGAGAAGAAGATGGGTCTGACCGTCGTCCAGGGGAAAGAGGGGGAGGAGATTTCAAAGACATGGGCGCCCGGTCTGAGCCATAGAAACGCCTTGCCTGGTCCTGATAGGCTGCTGAGGATGTGGCAGGACTTGTGATAGGCGTGGTGGGGGGAGACTGAGAGATGGAATGCAAAACATTATATTACAATTTAAAATACTTATAAATCTCATCACAACATCTAATGCATATACAATATGACGGAGGTAGATGAAAAGACAGAAATATATAGAGAAGATTATGGTGAGGCTTTAGTATATAAGCAGACTCTTCAGCTTTGTGACAGAAAATAGTTATAAATAAATCTAGTGTTGCCAGTTGAACACAGTTGGATAGCACAGGATAATGTGTAAGCCCTGGTTAGCCCCGTTTGGTGTAGTAGATAATGAGTAAGCCCTGGTTAGCCCTGTTTACCCCAAGACAAATCATATAGATTATACAAACCCTGTTGGAGCATGACGTAGAAAGTGGGGCTAAATGATGGCTGACCTGTGTTACACTGAAGTAGGAGGGGTTTGCATTCCCGTTGGCTCTCAGGCTGTTCTCCAGGGCAATCTTCTTGCGCTGTAGGGTGTCCATCAAGTCCCGGAGCTCAGAGGCAGATCGCATGCCCCTAGCACTGCTGGTGCCTCCCACCACCGCATGGCTATAGTCACTACTAAACTTCAGGTAGTCTGGAGGTGGGAGAGCGATAGATTGGAAAATAAATCAATTGTATAATAGGGGAAAGTGTAGATATACAAATACAGGTGAACATTCATGGGCAAGAGAAACAAGGAGATACAAAATGGAGAAAACAGGAATATGGACAGAAATAGTGTGTAAAGAGAAAGAAAAACAAGAGGGAAGGTAGAAAACAAGAGAACATTGGTATGACTGGGATACGAGATGGGAGAAAAGAGATCAGTAACATAAAAAGAAGAAGGAGAAGAAGGAGGTGCACCGAGTCCTGAATGGTGGTAAAGACAGAAAGGGAGAGAGCGGTTGTGCATGTACCTGAAGCTGCAGTTATTTATACTGTAGATGAACCTTGGCTGAACAAACCCAACCTAAACAATCCACAACTTGCAGCGAATCACCCAGAAGTCAACTCTCACACACTGCATGCAAATACGCCCTCGCACAAAACCATCCATTAGATCCAAGACAAACATTTAAACTCTAACTCTACTTCAGTTCCTTAGACTAGCTTTTTGGGAAATGAAAAAGACCACAAGATATTCTGGAATACCCTCAAGAGGCCCCCCGCCCTTCCTAAAGCCTTTTATTTAAAGCAGCTTCAGCAGTGAGGGGGTCTTTCTTACAAACCTCAACTGAGTCAGTAAGATTTAGCAGGAAGGATGTTAAAACTAAGACCAAAAATATATTTTACTTAAAATTGCTGAGGTTGGTGGAAGTATTTTTGATTAATAGCACCAGTTCTACATTTTCCTGTGGAGAAAACCCCATCCCTAAATATTTTCCTGTTATTCAAAGATGCAGGTCAAACACTAGTAGAAAGCAATATGTGAGAAACCTGCCCAGTGTTTTTAATTCATCTGTGGTTTTATGTGGAAAAGAAGCTATTACAATGTTCAAACTTAGACCACCTAGTGTTTAACTGTCACAAACGCCCACACACACACCAAAAAGCTTTCCTACAACAGTGGCATGTGTACTTCCCATGTGTACATATGCCAAGAGTGTACATCATATGTTGAAGAATTTAAGCATAAGTGAGAATATTCAACCTCTCCTGCTTACTTGCTTACTTATGCTTAGTTATATTGTTAGAGAAACTGGAATACCTAAAAGCACACGTCATAATTGAATGTAAGCCAGTGTGAGAAAATGTCAAACCTTACATGGTGGAGAGAAATGGGGCAGAAAATGAAAGACATAAGATCTAGAAACACACACACAAAGACACACACACACACGCAGGGTGTTTGTGTCCATACATGGGCAGATTCATACTGGAGGCCTGGCGTGCATTAACTCCCTTCTATCGTGACTATTCTCTTCTATGCTCAGCTCATTTTGCTTTGTGTGGGAGTCTTTACTTTAGGTGCATGTTTCAGAGTGAGTTTTAGCAATCTGGACAATACAAGATAAGATTCTGGCTGCCATACTTTTGCAAAGTATGTGCGTGAATGTGTATGTGAGAAAGATGCATGTCACTCACACACACACACACACACACACACACACACACACACACACACACACACACACACACACACACACACACACACACACACACACACACACACACACACACACACACACACACACACACACACACACACACACACACACACACACACACACACACACACACACACACTGCTCAAAGCCCGATCAATCACTTAGGAGACAGCAGAGCCCAGCTGTATCGCTATAGAAATGGAGGCGGGGCACCAGATGACAATAACATTCCAATAAGCTTTGAATTTAAGTTTTAGCACGTGTGTGACAGTGTATGCTTAGGAAAGACATATGAGAGGGCTGAAATAAATACCTGCCCCCACCCAACCCTTCAATCTTTCTTACATACTTGCTCAAGGCTAACATCCCCATCACATACACCTGTCGTTGTGACTACCTGTGACTATACCCTGAGATCCCTGTCAAGGCATAGGAGCAGAAGATGTGTGTGGGGACAGAACAGATGTCACATGAGGAGATCACGCTGATGAAGAACTACAAGCAGAGAAAAGGTGAAAAGCAGATTGAATAGATGGACGAGGTGATAAAAATGGCAGGGAGGTGGAAGAGGAGATGGTGATGTGGCAGGACAAAGACAGCGAGGAGGAACAAAGAAAAAAGAGCAAGGATCAAGTGCAGGTCATGGGTCAGGGAAGGGGTTTACACACACACCACCCCCCCCCCACCCCCCTTTGTGTGCGTGTGTATTTATGTGTGTGAGTGTATGTGTGTACCTGTGTTGTAGGCCAAAGCTGACACTGGGCTCTTTTGTGGAAGCATGCTCTTCATTCTGCTTGCTTCCTCAGGATGGTTGAACCGGAAGAAATAGGATTTACCCAGACACAGGGAATAACCTAGAGAGAAAAACACAAAGAAACACAGTAAAATTAGAGATACATCTTATATTTACTGCGACAGAGGCAGAGTACATTCAGGTAAAGGGTTGTATAAGTAAATAGTATAGCCTTACTTATGATCAAAAACACATTGTAAGCAATTCCTCTGTTAGTGTGGCACAAACATCAGAATCTTGCAGAGCAGACCATGTGACACATATATTAGGTATACAGCATACACTGCTCTATGCCTAAAGAGGCGGTCGTAAGTCTAGCTTAAAAGTTGGTGTGAGCCTGGAGTATTTGTTCACAGCCGGAAACACACTTGCACTCTCTTGTGCACAGTTGGCCATTCCAGGCCACAGTGTTTGCTCTGGCCATCAATTAGCCTGAGAGGGCCAGGTATTAAACAAGATGTCAGGGTCACAACCTCTGTAATACACACAGACAGCCACAGCTGTACAAATACCTCAGAAGGAAAGGCAAAGACACACACACCCACACACACACACACACACACACACACACACACACACACACACACACACAGTAAAAACCACATTCAAAGACTACACTGATGCAAAGAGGAGCAGACAGCAAATATGAGAAAAATCACAAGACTAGCTAACAGGCTAAACAAAGAGTTCCCCTCTCATTTGACTGTCTCCTCACAAACACATGCAATCTCTTTGTTCTCTCTATCCTTTCAACCTCCACCCGGCGGGTAGAAGGTTCATATAAGAATTACAGTAAACCCCCACAATGTTAGCATATGTGTAAAAAGGCTAAAAAGCACCTCCTCTATAGCTCCATTACAGTTACATCAAGATTCCTTGGACCTGAAGTCAGACACAGCCACTGAGGCAAGAGGGGGGATAGCGAGAGGGTGAATGGAAAAAGACTGAATGGAAAAATGTCAAAGTTGTTTTTCTTTCTTTTCCCTTCTCTCATTCTCATCTCTCTTTTGCCGTGTTCTTTCTCACTCTCCTCCTAATGTCCAGTTCACTAACATCTCCACTGAAAGGTCCGACTAAAAACAAATGTGAGATTATAGTTTAGCTAAAAGAGGTCATATCTGTCTAGACGTTTCCTTAGAGTGCGCAGAGAGCAGATTTTTCTGCCTTCAAAGCTGTAATTTCTCAACACAGGGGGGGACCTGAGTGCTGTGGTGAGGTGGAGCTAACACCACACACAGGAAAACAGTGTAAAAAATGTTTAGTCTACACAGCTGGACTGTGAACTTCTCAAATACATACTCATCTAAACACAATCTTGCAGGTTTTGGCACAACCTGTGAAGCATTGGCATCTTGACAGAGAGATTAAAAGATGCGTGTCTTCTTGAGAGTAAAAGAAGAAAACACACACACACACACACAGATGTCACCATGAAGGTTAGTTAGAGCATGGTCTAATAATATGTTTCTCACAGCCAGACATGAGTAATGTGTGTGTATATCTTCAAAATGTTATGCATGCCCTTTGTATCTTTGTGAGTGTGTAAATATGTCTCGTAACCGTGTCTGCCTAATGAATCACAGTAATTCCCAGTATTTAGCAGAACACACACACACACTCTTATAAAAGTCTAATTTCCTACCCTCAATAGCCTCGCCATGTGCCACCTTTAAAGTGTGTCGCCCTGATTTGTTCACAACCCCCACCCCCCTCTATCTAATTTCCTCTCAGTACTTCTTAGCGAACAAATAACTACTAATCCTCTGCTCCTTCAGCATAAGCAAATACTAGCAGTATGTGTGTGTTTGTGTCAGAGATAAAGAAACAGAACCGTGTCTGTTTCTTTAAACCTGATGATTCAACATGGATTATTATGGTGTAAAGAAAAAAACTAACCTTTAAAATCCATCTGTGATACAAGCACAAGCGAACACGCAGCATCCAATCAAAAAAGTATGCTAATCTCAACTGCTTGCACACAAACTACATTCAAATATGCTGCCCATAACCCCGTGTCCACTCCACTATACCTACACAAACAAGACATACCATCACAACAAAACATCTTTAATCTCATTTATGTTTACCAGTAAATTGAGTTTGCCTCCCACTTCAAAGCATGCACCCCCCCCCAACACAGACATATGGACAGACCCTCTCCAACGACAACAACACTGGAAATTAGTCTGTATATACATTTATAGGATAATTTAAAGTTTGCAATCTACAAAGTCAGACCTCAGAGTCTTTGAGGGAACAGATGTAGGAGCTGCATCAAGTCTGGAGCCAATTTTTGTTTCCATGTAGATCTGAGCGAACCGAACTACATTCTCACCACAATGTTACGGAAGGGAAACTCAAAACTGTTTCTCTATTTGGTTAACATAAGTGGAGGAATTGTCAAATTGAGACCATTAGAATGAATGAAAAATAAACCAACGACAAAGATCCCATGACGAACATGTGCTTAAATTAAACTCACTAACCTGCTTACTGGTTTGGTTTAACATGCAAAGTAAATCACCAACAAGTTCTAGTGCAGTCAGTAAAAAACATCCTCAATTTTGTTCCATCAAAATCCATAAACTATTTTAAAAAACTGACTGCCTTCAAAATGTTGCAATGATCCCTTAAATCTCCATGGGACTGAACCAACGCTGAATTTACTCATTCATGAAAAGATGCACACACACACACACACACACACACACACACACACACACACACACACACACACACACACACACACACACACACACACACACACACACACACACACACACACACACACACACACACACACACACACACACACACACACACACACACACGGTCCCAGTGGGAGTGTAAATTGGCCTCAAAAAACCACAAACCCTCCCTGGGGCACAAGGGTCCAGCAGTAGCATCATAAAAAAATAGACTGGTCTTTCTCAGGGGAGTCCGTGAAGATTAGTTCAGTCATTCTCTCACACTCAGACAAACAAACACAGACGAACACACATGCACACACATGCATAATCCTGCTCCTCACCAGAGGCTCAGTAGTTATCTTCTCTCTGCTCTGTCTCAACTCTCTTCCACAATGCATCCATCCATTGACCCACCACACTTCTCTCAAGCAAAGGTTGCAGGCCTGGGGATAATCCTGGGTATAAACTATAAACAACCTCTAATCTATCAAAAAGAAAGATAAACACAAACACCATGCAAACTGATGAAAGGATGTCATGAATATTTCTTATTCATCTGGTTTATAATGTAAGATTTTAAAGCCAAAAAAAGAGGGCTTGAGGCATGAATAGGAAAGAGAGGTGAACACAATTACATCCACGACAATGAAGCCGGTATTGTTTTCAGGTGTCAGGTATCCTGACCACTGAGTACTCACAGCCATGGGCTAGTTCTCTTTGTCACATGCACCCACACCAGTCTGTGAACGTGCCAGCTGCTGAGCATGCACACCAATGTGATTTCCACCAAAAAGGTGCATACAATATGCTACAGCCAACAAGGTGAGATGGAAAGCCTCCAAAGGTTGGCTGCAAATATGAAATCTGACTTTCTCTACTCAGATGGCACCAAGTAGCAGCACTGATTCACACCTCCTTTTTAAACAATAAGTCATGTGAACCTTAAGTTAAAAAAACATAATGAGATCAGTTCAGTTTCAGCTTAGTGCAAAGTTCCATTGATCTGTGGTGACAGATGGGACTTTGTTATGGCTCCTATTGCAGCCAATCAGAAGACATTTTGATTTTTTTTTTAAAGGAAAATCAATATCAGCCTCCTTATCCTGTCTGATAAAGATAGTGAAATATGACAACGCTTCAAATAAACAAATGTATTCATTGATGGGGATGACATTGCCCAACCTGTTCAAAGAGCACGTGAGGCACATAGTCCTAAAACACATAAATTGATAAACAGAGGGATAGATATTATCTCAAAAGAAACTACAACGACGCTAACGTAACAGCTGTAAGGTGTTCAGCGAACACACATTATTTCTTTAAGGAAAAAATAGCAGAGTATAAATGTGAAGCAGCTCAGTGTGTGCAGTAAAGTAGCAGTGCATCAAAAAGAGTGCGTGAGTAAATGTAGCCGAACGTGACTTTGTTACTTTTGTTAGAAGAGCTAGCGTAATAAAAATCCGTTACAAACCTTTTGAGTCCCATTCAGTGAGCACGTACCACGAGAAGAACACTTTCCTTCCTCTTAACGTCTAACACATTACCATGACAAGACCTCTAAATAACTTCTTCTAGAAATGTAAAACTAAAAATAATTATATATTCTCTCGTGCCGGTCACTTTGTTGTTGTTGCCTCCCTTCTCAGCTATGAACATCCTCCTCACCCGTCTCCACTCCGTGTGGAAGAAAGTTCACTGATTTACTATCAACTGAATCCAGGACTGTACCAACTTATGTTAAAAAGGGGAAGGAGGCTCAAGTCTTACGAGAGCAAAATAATTAAAATACAGTCAAGAAATCCTATGTCACCATTGAAGGTTTAGGATTTAAAAACAACAGGTTAAAAGGGAAGAAGATACGAGGGTAAGAAATTCAAACCATATATAAACTAACAGCGTAATACGCCACCACCCCTATCTGTAGTTGGTAGGTTCAAATGCTATTAGACAGTGAGGTATTTGGTGGACGCCCCCTCGGCTTTTCTTTGTCTACCTACCTATTTTCTTTCTCTTTTCTTAGAAATTCATAGGACCAGTGTAACCCTAAAACAGCTGGACTACATAGAAGGACTTAAAAACCTTGTAAAACTGGTGACTTGATTGTATTATAATGACACACTAATTGATTTAAGAAGAAATTCACTTGACTTCTAAGACAAAGCAACAACAGAGAGAGGGCCTGTAAGATATTTGGGGGTAGGCTATGCCATACAGACTGACTGGCTACAGATTTTTCTTTTCTTTTTTTTTTTAATCTTTGCAAGGGAGTAAAGCAAATAAGAAAAAACACTTTTAAACTTTGCCCCCCAGCCTGAGTCAGTAGTCTCTCCAACTGTTTCTTTCAGATGCTTTGTTATCTGCAAGCATTTTCAACACAACATGAACCCATTGGCAGTTACTCTGTCTGTTATCATGTGTGCAGATGTGAGTGTGAGTGTGAGTGTGAGTGTGAGTGTGAGTGAGAGAGAGAGAGAGAGAGAGAGAGAGAGAGAGAGAGAGAGCATTGTTATTAGAGCAGCTGTGTTTTGTTCAGCAGCTTAACTTGCATTTGCTTCAGACCTTTGCTTCAGACCAGTGTGAATGCTGGGAGATTGAGTTTTATACCAAAACTTCATTAAAATGTGACCTGAAATGCAGAAATAGATGTTATCCCATTCCTAGTTTTTCTATTTTTTTGAAAGAAGAAAGTCTGCACATGCTGCTTGTCACTGTTGTCACTGCTGCACGGAGATCATTGTAACTTTGCTGTATGAACATATTTACTATTCAACAAGTGACTTCCAGCTGTCCCAGTGAGTTAGGAGTAAAACTGATGTGATTCCAGGTCAAGTTTTGAAGTCCCAAATACAGAACAAATCACTTCCTAAACATAGCTAATCATCTCCAGACCGCTCTACAGTGTTCATGTGTCTCTGTGTGTGTCTCTGTGTGTGGTTAGACTAACTCAACCCAGAGAATCTGAGGCCAGTGGATATTCCTGAAAGATGTTCTCTCTTTCTCTCTCGCTCCATAATTTCCCAAACCATGCCCTTTTGACTTTCTTTTAACCCCTTTTTCTTTTTCAGTCCTTTTCTCCACCTCTGCGACTTCACAATGCCCTGGCCTCGTGTGTGTAGACACACCAAGATGATGTCAATATTTGATTCAGTCAGGCACAGCGGGAAGATAATTAGGCCTGTCAATATTTAACTTGAAATGGCCGGACCACACGGGACACAATGAAAAGGAGAAAAGGGTACACAGATAGGATGGATACACGGAGAAGGAGAAGTCAGTGCAAAAACAGTAAAACAAAGAGAGCTCTGCAACTAAGTAAATCCATAAAAAGGGAATTTGACAGACGAGAGATAAACAGATCAAGATACTGGCAGACAAAAAACAGACACGTGGACAAAAAGATAAGAAAATAAATGCATCAGAATTTGGGAGGCTTATCTATTTGTGTGTGTGTGTTTTGCAAGTTTTCTGCAGTCTCCTACATAATTTGATGTGCAGCGAGTGTATGCTCTGCAGTTGCTGGAAGCTGTGACTCACTGTAGCAGCTAGCTCTTCCAAACCACAATGAATTAAAACAAACCAGAGGTACACACACACATGCACAAACACATTAACACATACACAAACATGTGGAAATGCTCATAGGCCTATACGTTTCTGTGAAAACACAAGCATACTGTATGTACACTGTATTCCCCGTAGTTTCCATGCTGACGTCAGAACAATGTTAACTGTGCACATATGACTCATACACACACTGAAAAGAATGCAAATGAACCAAACCAAGAACTAACCACAACCACACACACACACACGTTATGAAATACTGAAAGTATGCACACTCCATAAAATCAACTTTCACTCCACCTATTTTATTGACCAGTAGGTGGCAATATATCAAAGCTTGTACATGTGTGTGCCTGGTTTTGTGCAAGCAAGTGAAGAACATGATGGTGCGTGCATGTATCTTACCCTGTGTTAGTGGGGTGGGCACAGTGGCCTGCACTCCATCCAGACTGCAGAGGTGACCACAGGGGTCCAGGGTCACCACCCCTCCTGTGTTGTAGGTAATGATGACAAGGTTAACAGATCAGTGTACCTTCAGTCCAAAGTAAAGCAACAGCAGATTCTACATTATCACTTACTACTTCCATGATGAAAGATGACTCCAAACTACACTACCAATTTTAATTATAACATACACACAAAGCCATGCTATTTCTATCTTCACTGCAAGGCTTTGGTCTGAACTCGTAGCGTATAGTAATTACACGATATGTATCACACAGGAACAAAAAAACATCAAGAGTGTAATCAATCACTCGGCCTCTCCCTGTAAAGATATTTTCCTTTCACACACACACAATACACTGATTTAACTTGAAAGATTATTTCTCCAGAAACAAATTGAAGATTGTGCCGGTGTGATATGGTAATTGTTATGGATTATGTTGCCGTTTTGTTATAATAATTATCTTAAAAGAAGACAAAATTCTCTTGTTTGGTATTCAGCAGATCATTTCTTTGTGAGTTTGAAAAGATGTTTTCAAATGTTGTCATCTTATTTCATCAGCAGATTTGTTTTCAGTTGATTTTAAATTTAGAAGATTGTAAGATTATACACTGACTGAACAAAGCCTTGTTAATTAAAAGGAGTCATCGGTAAAGATGCCTGCCATTATTGTAAATTCATTTTGTGTAAAGTGAACTGACATCAACCTTCATTGATGATGAGACAGTGCTCTGCTTCAATGCCAGGACCTTGGACCGTGATATCTTGAGGTATTGGAGCATCTTCTCGGCCTATGCGAGTCACCCCTGGAACAACAAGCGATATACAAATACAAATGATATCAAATACATAAATATAATCAGGTCATGATGTAAATATTTTAACTGTATGGGTGGTCTGGGAGTACTTCTATTTCAAGTGGATATTCTTTATCAGTAGACACATTTTTGAGTATCAGTTCTCAGTTCTCCTAAAATGGCTTGTTCACATTTTTGGCATTCCTCACTGAAATGGAAGGACACACCAAGCGGGGAGATTGTGAACGTGTGAGGCAATGTGCTAGATATTATGCAAGACGCATAATAATGTAAAATGTATGATGTCACAATGCTGACTTTACCTTACCTATCATTTTAATACCATCCACTGTGTAATACTGTAAACCATTTTGAGACTTATAAGAACCAAACCCGTTTATCTGCATAAGTGTAGAGGAGGCAAAACTAAAAGTGTCTGTCTCTGCATTTGGAATATAATGAGAGCTTTGTTATCCACACAACACATGTTAACTCTACATGTGTATGTGAGAGTCACCAGTGTCATCTAAGGACTCACTATAATGTAATGCTTTTAATCTGATGTTAGTCAGTTTGTTGTTTCTACTGTCTGCAGGCTATTGAATTAAAATCAGTTGAACAAGCGTATCTCTCGTTATATCATGTTGTAGATCTACCTATCTTTGCTCCCATCTCTTTGCTATCATGTGTTAGAAAATGGCTGGAATAATTATTAAGCTATGGCACCTGTGGCTTGCTGATGAATGTGTGTGTGTGTGTGTGTGTGTGTGTGTGTGTGTGTGTGTGTGTGTGTGTGTGTGTGTGTGTGTGTGTGTGTGTGTGTGCGTGTGTATGACAGAGTGATTGAGGAAGCAGTGCAAGACACCTGTGGATAGCTGATGATAGAGAAGCTAAAAATAACTCTAATTGCACCACCGTTATGTCACCATAATCATCCTGTGTGTGGGTGTGCGTGTGCGTGTGCGTGTGCGTGTGCGTGTGCGTGTGCGTGATTTGAATACGACTTCTCTAAGGAACACTGTGGATTTAAGTCTTTCAGTTTTCTGCTTTCTCTGTGTTGTAGTAGACACTTGGATGAAAGCATGTATTGTGAGTAATCTCTGTTTTATAGCTGTTTGGATTCCAGTCCGTTAGCGCAGTGTTGCTCTCATGTGTGTACGGTAACTGTGGGTTCAGTATGCGCACTAACCAATAAGTGGGGTAATTTTCGACAATAAAAATAAATAACCGGGGATGTGGATGTAGTAATTTGTTTAAATATGTGTTCTAAGTCCGAGGGAGCCTTGTGGGAGGAAGTAGTGTTGGCTTCTTGTCTTGACGGTATTGCAACCCAGAATAGAGCATCACTTTCCCCTATCAAAGTGCCCCGCCCCCTCCGACACATCTCCAGCAACCATGGCAATGAAGTGATGCGTGGGCGGGGAGAAGGTAAATAAGAGGGGGGAAGTAGAGTGGTCGAAGCCAGGAAACAAAACAATGAAGGAGGTACAAAGAGGAAAGGGAGGGGACTGTGGAGGTCTGGTTTCACAGGTGACAGCTTTACAGGGCTTGTGAGAAAATACATTTATTTTAAAACTTTATGATCCTAGGCACTGGGAAGAGAGGGGAGGAGGAATGACCTGGTAATCCTAACCCATGAAGTATGTTTTTTTATGCTGTACGTGTGTACGTGTTACCTTCTTTTAGTGGCAGCAGGGTGATTGCCACACTGAGCCTCCCGCTGCCCAGGCTCACCAGATGAGGTGTGGCTGTCTGGACCTTCAGCCCCTTCCCCGTGTCAATCAGGTTCAGAGGCGGAGACTAGAAGCAGCAGTCCGAGTGGAAAAGGTAGTTATTGTGAGTATATAAGGGTTTTGAAATACTGTACCGTTGTGTGTGTGTGCGTGTGTGTGTGTGTGTGTGCTGTGTGCGTGTGTGTGTGTACTCTCACCTTGGGTTCAACTGGGGACATCTGATCTGACTCTGGTTGGAACATCATCTCACAGTCCTGCAGTATGGATGAGAGAGGAAGGAAAATCAGCTCAGAGTGAAACATGTAATTATTACTTATTCATAATAGTATTTTATGTTCTGTTCTGAATCATGTGTTTGTATTCAAATGTCTATTATTGTTTTTCAGTATCTTGAATAATTTCATATATATGCCTGCTTAAGTTTGAAATCTTATCATGTTCAGCCTTTAACACAAAGTACTGTGTCTATGTTGAAAATGGTAGTGTACACGTACATCTATCCATCCATTCATGTAGGCACATAAAATAAAGACATGCAAGAGTAGGGTCACACAAGCACACATCTGTACAAATGATTATACACACACACACAGGTTTCCAGTGGGAAGAACTCGTAGAAAAATGTTCTATGAAAACAGAGTTCCCACAACTTGTTATGGTCTGCCATCATACTGCCTGTTGCTTTAAGTGTGTGTCTCATTTATTTATCAAGCAACAGAGCCAACTTTTATATATATATATATATATATATATATATATATATATATATATATATATATATATATATATATATATATATATATATATAGCAATGTTCAGGCCAACATTTCAATTTGCACACGAACAATATCAAAATAAAACAGAAACATGTTGATGAAATTCACAAAGTTCATTCCTGCTCCCCAACAGCCCACAGGGGCCACTAGCAGGGCTTTAGTGTCATGATTATCCTTATTTTGTATTTGTTGAAAGTGGAGTCCAAGATAAAGGAATGTTTTAAGGGTGGGAATAAATAGGAAGCCATGAGAGAACTGTGAAATAGCAGGGCGCGATTAGACTGGCATGAAACAAAACTATGAAGAGGAATGAAAACAGGGCGAGATGAAAGCAAACACAATCAAAAATGTGTGTGTGTGTGTGTGTGTGTATGTTCGAGTAAACACACTCAGATCCAATGCCAAGGCCAACCCCTGCAGTAACCTACAATTCAAGGAAAAACAGTCACGCTTCTATTTGTGTGTGCACACTCACTCATTCAAAGGCACAGAGAGCCAGATGGATGAGTGAAATGCTTCTCACAAAAGCAGAGATGATTACAGCATATGGGAAACCACCGCAACCACATCTCCTTTTACACCTTCTGTCATCTCCTTCCTCTCTTCCTCTTCTCTCTCTATGTTAACCTGTAATAATCCTGTTATAATATACAGTATTACACACAGTTTGCACCCTTGGTATCTCATTTGTTTTCAATACGTTTCTCTTCTTTCACTAGAATGCTCTCTTCTATTTATTCAACTCTCCTTCTTGTCTTCTCTTCTTCTTTCTCTTCCCTTCATTTCTCCTTTCTACGTTCCATCCTCCTGCCTTAATCTCACTCTCCTCTCTTTTCCTTTCTTTCCTCCGCCAGCAGAGGAAGCCCAAATCAAAGTCATCCCCATACCACTTCCTCTTATTCAGCGCCAACTTCCTCTCTTTGGTGACTTCCTTTGCTGCTTTGACACCCTTACCGCCTTTAAACAAACTCTCTCACACACACACTTGCTATTCTTCACAACTCCACCACCCTTATAACCCCTATGCACACACAAACATCCACAAATAAAGTCATGCATCAACTCTTTTTGTTATCGTGTGATAATATGAGGCCCCCACATTCCACTGATTTCATCATGAGTGTAGACAAAGCAAACACACGCTGTATGATGGCAACATCAGCTGGACAAATGGTGCGACAGACAACAGATGAAAAATAGAGATCAAAAGGAGATTCAAAGTTCCACAGGGACTGTTTCCAGTATAATGTCAAGACTATACTCCTTCTATTTTCTACCGTCTCCTCCCGCTTCCTTCCTGTATGTCTTTTCCACCTCCTGGACTCTCCCCTTCTGTCACATATTCCTTACTCCATCGTTCCTCCTCATTGTCTTTCTTTTTTCCTGTAGCCCCCCTCCCTCTTCTTCTTCTTTTTCTTTCACCAGGTGAGCTGCAGTCTGGGCAGGTCAAGACAAGTCGTTGTCTAGTTCAAGCAGAGCAGTGATGTGTACCAACCCCCCTTCTAGATTTCTAGATTTCTGCTCTGGCATCCTGAAGGTGGGGTATGCACAATCTCCAATCACCTAACGTGATGCTATCAGGGTCTCCGGACTAGAGAGCTCAGGTATGAGATTACAGGGGGGGGGGTATAGGTATTTGCGGGTTTATAAAAAAACTTGTAAACACACAAATATAATGATGTACTTGTAAAGAGCTTTGCTGTTATTTCCTCTAATCCATATCTTAATATTGATAACAACTTTGTATATTGCAAGAGAGATCGCTTGTTGTGGCGAGCCTACAGAGGATCATCACTCGACTGTCGGCTCTCTGGGTGGTGGAGACCAAAACAGAGCTAAAAGTACATTTTTATTGGACAGAAACATGACTCCAAAAAATGTTGATGTTGCTCCGTTGGCTGGATGAGTACTGGCAACAATTTTACGAACATTTTCACCATAACGACTGTATAATGCAATATGATCATATATCAATGCTGTGTTTACAGCTTCTTGCACTGCCCCCGTTAAACAAAACAAAAACAACAACTTTCCTAATCATGCGTATGAATCATATAGAACTTTCACTCCAGCATTCCCTGCTAAGATATAAGCATATATTGTATTAAGTTATTGGATGACATTTGCATTTCCAAACGTAAGAATACTTTATTGGGAAAAACGCTATTGTTGCAAACGTTTGCTCAATATATTCTACACAGAAGTAATAGAAAAAATGTTGTAGGTGTATCAGTGTACAGTTATGTCTCTGGCCTAAAATGAACTTGACAGGATGTCACGTTGCCATTAGAGCTTCAATAATAATGATCTATGTGAATAATTAGTATCAGGTTCAGTCAGGTATCAAGTAACATGTGAGGCACACTGAGGGAAAGCAAGTCCAGTCGAGGAAACTTCAACATTTCATCACAAACTGAACCCCTGGATGGAATGAAAGTCTGGGGAAGTTTTCAAAGCTGTTCTTTTCCTTTTACGGGAACATATGCTAAATGTGCAGCACTGACCTACTTTTACTAACTTTAAACCTTAGTTCTTTCTACACCTAAAGCCCTTTAAATATTCAAAGACCCACTTAAACAACTACATATACACACACTGTTTTTAATATCAAGGCAACAAGTACAAGAAAGTACAGTCTCTCTTTGATCCCATCTGTAGAACAGCTGATTCTCCCCTAAATACTCCGTTTGCCTCGCATCTGGAGACGAAGATGGAGACAGAAAAAGAGAGAGTGATTCATAAAACCAGAAGGAGAGATCCAGCATTCTCCGCCTGTTTCATCTCCTTCTTTTTATTGTCTTTATCTTCTGCTTTCATCCCTCCGTCCCTCCTCTGTTTGTATTTCCTCTACATCTGTTTTGTCTTTCTCCCACTTTCAATTACTTTCTGCATTATTGTCTGTTTTTGTTGCAGGCTGCATTCTCAGAGCTACATCACAGGCGATCTCAGCGTGTCGCTCATGTCACTGATCTGGAACAGATTTTGTTTGTGCACTAGTTTGGGACAGTTAAGTCACTTGCACGTGTGTGTAACATACTTCAAGATATTGTGAGCACAGTTAAGCTATTAAGATAAGTGTTCCAACATTACCATAATAACAATAGCAATAAAGGACAGAAGATTATAATGTCCAACAGACAAACCATCAGGATTCTTTTTCTCTACTTTTAAGGCAGATAATCCATGTTGGCCATCTGCTTCTTAATGCGGCTGCTTTATTGAAGTCGCTTACATTAACCTTAGGCTAGAATATGTTTCAGTGCAGGCAGCTCCTCAATCTGATACATGTGCTGTTCTATACACTTGACCAACTAATGGAGATTAAGGTGGGATACATACAGCTGCAGTCAAGGTGACCACAAAGCTTTCTGTAGACTTGCTACGTAAATAAAATGAGCTGTTTTGGAAATATTTTCCATGTCTTTGGTTTTGGAAATAAGTGTTTGGAGTATGAAATGTGTGCTTGTAGAGTAAAAATGAAGTTAATGTTCTTATCTGTGTGTTGTATAGTGTTCATGTGCTTTGTGATTAATCAATAATCACATTTTTGAACTGTTAAGAGTAACACGATGCCCTTCAAAATACCACACGGAGTCACTTGTTCATCACAAGATGATCACAGATTTCCCTCCGTGTTCATCTCTTGCTTGTCGTCTATATGAAGTCAAAACAAGTCTTTCGTCTCATTTGCTCTCATTCCCATCACTGTCGAGTATCTTATTTGGTTAGAAATGCTGTCTTCCCACCTGGTGTCCTCTCTAATGCTCATGTTTCATCTTTAAATGCTGTGTCTTTGCCCCTTTTCTCCTCTGTCTGTCTTTATCGCTCTCTTTCTCTATCCCTCAGTCTCTCTCTAACCTCCCTCCCCTTACATTCCAGCATCTCCTCCTCCCACCTGACAAAGCCAGCATTGTATCACAGATGCTATTTAAGATGGAGTCCTTCCCTCTGTGTCCCTCTTATAGAGCAACTCACAGGGCTAAATGGGGTTATCTTCCTCCCTTCTCTTCACTGCAGTCTGTGTTCTGTGTGCAATAATGTTTTCAACAAAAGAAAGTTGTTGAATATATGCCTTACGCATGCATACACACCAGTACACACACACACACACACGCAGACACACACACACACACACACACACACCTGCTCTTCTCTGTCACTTATATATAAGACATATAAGACTCTTACATTTACATCATGTGTGGGTGCATGTGTGTCTTTGATTGTGTGTGTTTCCCTCCATGTGTGTTTCTGGACCTTGAACGCCTGCAAAAACACAACACACATCTCTCTCCAATGAGCGTTTTCTTTCCCTCCATCATTTACCCAAGTGCAAGATGCTTACAGGAAAGAAAGTCCATTGTTATTGCAGCTGACTCAACGTTTGCAGAACTCCAACTTGAATTTCTATTGAGGGTGTGTGTCTTTGGAAAAACCCAGATTACCTTTACTGCCATATGGAGGGGATCAACTGAGGGGCTTTGTGAGGGGCCGGATATGACCGAGAGGAAAGGAGGGACAGTGAGCTGTTAGAGGGGACATATAACATTAACATAACTCACATGGTGAAATGAACTGTGACTGCTGGATAGAAAAGAGAAGCGGAAGGCAGAGAGATTGAAGATAATAAGAAAAACAAACTGAGTGGTGGGGAAACAAAGGAAAAGGAAATGGATAAAAACACAGAATAAAGAATCCAGAGATGTTGCATCACCGGCCTCCAAACTAAATATGATGCTATTCTGCACTGATGATAATCCAAGCATACCTGGTAAACACATACACAGTAAACACTGTGGAGGGGATTCAAACAACACAGAGTGGAAATATAATATGAAGTGCTGCATCGTATCTGGCCTTTATGTGTATATGTGCACTATGATGATTCTTTATTTTCAGGTCTGGTATGAGTCTAGTCGCTGATAACAGTATTGCTATGTTGAGTCCTTGTGTCAGAGCGGCTCTATCCTCCTGCTTTCCACATCATGGCCGGAGCCAACATGTCAGGTATAATGATTTTAACATTAGCTTAGCATTCTGATGGCAGTGTTACTGTAAGGAAACCACACGTGGAGATTTAAACTTGTAGCAAGTTTGAATCTGACTCTACGTGGTAAGGTTTTACCCAGATGCGTTGCTATCTGGGTAATGTGCGGTGTTTGGACCCACCAAAGAGAAATCCACAACCTAATAGTTACACTAGGATCCAGAGCCATGATATGCAGCCACAACTTGTTTCCACATAACTGACAAGTTCAGCTCCACATGACCAAAGTGTAACATTACAATTTCCTCACTAAAAAAATCAAAGGTAATAAGATGTCAGATCAATGTAGATACACAGGGCCCAATTTAATGCCAGCCTTTTACACACTCACACAGCTCTACTCTTCACCCATAGGAAATCTGACAGAGGTGGGAAGACTTGGTCTGGTTGTGTTGGTTGATTTCCAAGTAAGGTCACATGACTTCAGAGGGGAAGCAACATTTATGCTTCAATGAACTCATGGAAATTTAGTAACATATTCCTCATCTGAGTCATGGACTAATTTAGGTGTGTGAATATCAAATATATTCTCGTGTGTGTTTGTGTTTTTATCTTCAGTTAATCACTTACAGTATTTGTATACTGGGGACTTTTAATCACTAACCCAGAATCAAACAAAACTATCCCATTATTTATTTTCTGAGAACACAATCTGGAACTAAAGATAATAATCAGTTTACCTGAGCTGTGGGTTAAACGCCAGTGGCTGTTGAAACACCATGCAAAACTTTAAATACATTTTCAAACTTATAAACAAACATTCGGATCATCAAAAAATTTGACATTCGGTCATTTTCCCCATAAAAGGTCGCGCTTACCATGATTGAAGCGTGACTGGACACTTCTGTCATCGTGCAGAAAAGGACGCAATTACTCAGCTGCTCCAAGATCCCGAAAATATTCAGTCACTTCTGCCTTTGCTGTGATCAAAGTGTCTTTCCCGACGGCGAATACATTCCCTGTGCAGCAGGAGCAACCTGCGGATGTCTTGGAGATACTTTTAATCCTCTGACACATTAACACACACGCGAACACTACACGCTCACAAACGTACACAAACGTAAAAAAGCCGGCGGCTGCAGCCAATTGCGACGTGTGGAGGAATGCAGCAACAGCTGGAAGTATAGCTGGAGAGGGAACAAGGGGAGGGAGTCTCTCTCTCTCTCTCTCTCTCTCTCTCTCTCTCTCTCTCTCTCTCTCTCTCTCTCTCACACACACACACACACACACACACACACACACACACACACACACACACACAGAACATAATGTGCAGGTGTTAACAGACAACCTACACTTGACCTCTCATTCTCACTGACTCAAAGAGAGAAGCCTTTAGGAGGGGAAGAGAAGAGAAGGGAAGAGAATGAGGGAAAGAGAGAGAGAGAGAGAGAGAGAGAGAGAGAGAGAGAGAGAGAGAGAGAGAGAGAGAGAGAAGAGAGAGAGAGAGAGAGCATTCTTTCAGACCTACTTGGCAGCAATGATAAGAAACCACGATAAGAAGAATGTTTAGCTAATGATATTAGAAGAGGAATGCCGTCATGTCTCCCTTCACATGACACTATGCAGTTCTAATTCTGCAGCTTTTGATTCATTCAGTCTTTGGACACAGATCCAGACTGGTGCACAAACAACCTGGCAACACTCATAAACAACATAAATGCCCCTCTGATATTGACACACCAATTTGCCAAAGACAGCGTGCAGATGATGAAGTTTATTGTAAATTGTCGTTATATAGGGAGAAATAATAATTAGACAAATGATTATCTTAATTTTCACCAACATATCTGTTTCCACTATGAAAGCACCATACTTTATACAAAAAACAAACACGTGCTTAAGTTATTTTATCCATATAAACCAGGAACTGTGGGTGTTTAAGCAATGGCAGTTATGTGCACCATCTGAGAAATCTCAGCTACAAGTACAGTCATGCACCGATGTGAAGATATCGTAGAGCAGATGCCAGCAGTATGTCATTTTATTTGGCAGAGGTTCATGTATTCTCCACATTGTTCATAATCAAGGTTACATAAAACAACACACATTATGCACAACTATAATACAACATAAGTCATGCAGAACTTAGTTTAGGCTTCGCAGACGGAATATATGGAGTGTTGAAAATGTCTTGAAAATGGTCCTCAGGTTAAGACTGAGGCCAAGGAGGGTTTGCCTACACATTGACACAGACACACAGACACAGACACACACACACACACACACACACACACACACACACACACACACACACACACACACACACACACACACACACACACACACACTATGGCAGAAGGACTATCTTATCTCTCAGGCACTGCAAGGATCTCTTTGTGGATAAACAGGAAGAGAGCTTGTGTTCCCGGCCCTGCTTCACTTTCCCCACTGGTCCTCAGCTCTCCATGACACCTGGTATGTGTAGAGATCTACTGGCCAAGACAGACTAAATAAAAGTTTTGAACACACACAATCACATATCCCTCAAAGTATGAATTATAAAATGATATAAAGTTCACAAACCCATCTGTCCTTACTCTGTTTTCACAAGGTTAAATGAAGGGGAAAGGAGGGGGGTAAATGCTGTCCACTATGATACATTAGTTTTTGGCATTAATGCCAACCAATGCGACCAACACCAGACATTTTCTGAATTATGTCAATATGTCACATGGTCATAGGTCATTGTAGGTCTTCACTCAACAGATGCATCTTTGGAGTCAAAAGCCTTCAGAAGGGAACAGCTAAATGTTATCAGGATAATGTTCCATGAAAACGGTTCCTTGTCTTGTGAAGTGTTTCCAGAAGATGTCATGCCTCCCTGGTTGCCTGCTAGTCTGAGAGCTGCTAAGCTCTCCCAATGACATCATCCCGGAGCCGGTGGGTTTGAGAGGGCTGCCGAACGTTAGACAGCATTACGACGTGAATTCCACAACTCTCATGTGATCCTGAGGCTGACCAGGAACTCTGGAGCTGCTTGGACAGGGATTATAACCGATGACAGGAGAGACCCTGTTTCATTTAGACAGATCCATCTTACTTTTTAGACATCATTTAAAGTCTAATGTTCAAAAAAGGCCTGTGAATCATTATCTGAACCTCTTCACACCTCTGACAGCTCAGTCAATCTCAGGGAAATCTCTGGTATCATCACGGATGGAAGGCTTTGAGGATTTGTGGTGGTAAAACTGTTCAACACACATGCTTTTAATAACACCTTAATGACAGATAATTGGATGACATAGACACTGTTTGTGGCTTCAGGGTAAGCAAGGTGCTTTTTCATCTGTTTGCAGTCCTTTGGTGCTGAGCTTCTACATGTTTTGTCAAGTCTTTCTCTTTCTTTACTCACCCCACATTGTGTCTGATGCATAGTCATAAGATACAGTGTCATCTGTTTTCACAGCTGTTTCCATACTGCAATCATCGTGGTCTGAAGGAGACACCAACACATCTGTGTGAAATAGATGTTGTCTGACCTGGTCGATTTGGGTCAATGACATCACTTAACACCGGGGATATGTCCGTGGTTAAAAGGACTCAAACTCGGTTTGCTCACCAGTGTGTTTGCAGAGCACTGCTTAATTGCTTTTTAAGGCTGACATAAATGGGTCTCCAAGAATAGTTGCAGATCTTTATTTAACACACCATAAAGCATAAGTGTGCCGATATTACTGTCACTGAAAGGACAAAAAGAAATGTGATTAAAGACTGGAAACTGACCATAGATTTGTCTGTGTTGAAGGCAAGTCAAGACTGTTTGTTATAACTTGTGGTCCGGACGGGGAGAGTGTTGAATTTATGAAGAGACAAATGACGTGATGGGAAGAAAAGGTCGTAAAAACAAAGTGTAGTGGCAGATCAACTGAGAAGGTGCTGCAAAACAGGACCAACATTTTTTTGAAAAGCTGTGTGTCAGTGTTTGCACCATTTTAGGCCGAGACTGTTTGTAGAATAACAAAATCCTGGCTGGCAAACACAGGCTCGAATGTTGTACTGTTACATTAGGACTTTATTAACACTTGGAAGATCATGTTTGAGTTGTCGTCTTCTCCTTTGAAACCTGGGAAGCCAGCAGGGATATAGAGGAGAGAGAGACAGGGTGAGAGAGAGAGAGAGAGAGAGAGAGAGAGAGAGAGAGAGAGAGAGAGAGAGAGAGAGAGAGAGAGAGAGAGAGAGAGAGAGAGAGGACCAGTACAAACAACAAAGGAATGCTTTCCATCAGCTGGAGCTGCTGCTCTCCCACTTGCCTACCTTGGTATGTGTAATTACTCCACAATTAAAGTGCCTGTGCTTGTGACTGTGTGTGTGAGCCTCGCAGCGCTTGGTGACCACGCTCAACCATGTCAACAATGTGGCCTGGACAGATCAGCCAATTTCACACAAGTGAGTCACGGTGTGAAAATAAGAAGGGCAGAGAAAGTACACTTTGCTTTGCTGTTAGATGATGCTACTGCTGAAGGAAACACACAAACAGCTGTTCAGAAATCTCTCTCTGCATCCTCCATCTTTCTCTTACTTTCCTCTCTGCTCTGTGTCTGCTTTGTAAATCACTTTGCATCTTCTTCTGTAGTCTCTGTCTTCCTCTCATTCCCTAATCTGACCACAGGAATGCAGGGTGACTGTCACTGCAGTACTGTCCATGTCATGCATAGTAATCACTGGGCCCACAAAGCATACACACAAACACAGTAACGCACACTGACGCGGACAAACACCCACATATACACACAAAACATTTCAGACGACAATATTTTGGCCATTTTTTCCCCCTTGCTATTTCTACATGTAGTAGACACAGTATTTTATAGGTGCAGACTTGACATATGCTGGACATGGTCATGTATCCTGTTAATGCCCAGGAAGTTGTTTCCATTTCTGCATTTCTAGTTAAAACAATGGAAGTGAAAAAAATACTGAGCAAAAATACTATAAACAGAAACATTTATAGCTGTGTATGTATGGGTGCACGTGTTTAATGAGCAATGTGGCACAAGTTCCACACATATTTGGCTTTTGCCTCTGCAATTCCCCCATAAAGGTGCAACTGTTTGCATCTGTAGTTAAACTTTACAGCCCAACGATATGTAGTGTAGTGAGACAGCGTTGGCACAGCGGGCTCCTTCTTCACAACGTGTGTACTTTAACATAGAAACAAAAACACCTGTACTTTTCATTCATTGACAAAACAGTGCATTCTCTTCGAGCATTTTCTTTAACAATTATTTAACATAATGTTGGATGTATTAGTTTATAAACCAAATAAAATACCTATACATACAACATTTAAAAAAGCAAAAAAATATGATTTTTTTATATTTGAGATGTTGAAACCGTATTAGTGAAAGTCATATGATCATTGTCCAGGTCACAGGTAGCTGTGAGTCTGTTTCTGCATGGTGACCTGTGCTGCATTGCCTTTAGATAGTACCAATGTGGTATATGTCCAGTTTTCCCCAAACAGGGAAAATGAATCCAGAAAAAGATGATGGTAATCTGAGCTCCAGCTTCTTTCATTCTTTTGGACTTGATGATATTGAGGCTGAGAGAGTCGGCTGCAAGCAAAACAGTTTTATATATATATATATATATATATATATATATATATATATATATATATATATACAGTATATTATAACATTCAAGGGTAGAGGGTCCCTCTCTCACACAGTATCCCTGTGTTGACAATAAAACCTTGTCAGCGAAATAAAACGCTATTTTCTAGCTTATGATAAAAATTCCTTTTTACTGTAAAGTCACTAATGCAATATTATTATATTTATTATTTATTATTATTAAAGGAATACTTCACCCCCAAATGGAGCATTTGTATATCAATTACTCACCCCAAGAACACCTTGTTTTTCTCGTATGCCTCCACGGTGAACGAAGAATCCAATGAATTGAAGTTAATGGGGGTTTAACAATAAAAACTATATCAAAACATCAATTTATAAACTCTCAAACAAGTCGTACATCATAATCCAAGTCTTGTTTATCCAGTCGTATGTTTTGATTTAGTTCATTTACTTCAGTTCATCAAAGTTCATTCAGGTTTTGGAGACAAGCGAGAAAAATAAAGTTTTCTTTGAGAATTCAAGGTCAGTAATTGATATACAAATGTTCATTTTAATAATAATAATAATAATAATAATAATAATTTAATAAGCTTTATTTGTATAGCACATTTCATACAAGAATTGCAGCCCTAAAGTGCTTCACAGCAAAAACATAGCAATTAGTACAAGATTAGACAGAATAAGAGCATTTACAGTACAATATTCATAGTGTTGATGTAATGAGTCTGAAGTACCATTATAAAAATAGCCGAATTAAAATTGTATAATAATAGCTGAATTAAAATAGCAGATAACGCGTTATGGTTTCCCCAATTGTTAGAGTTGTGTTAAACCTTTAGACTTCTCTGGTCGATACTTTACTTTACTTTTAGTAAGTTCAAACACAATCGTCCCAGATTTCGTTTATGGTCAAATCCAGATAAAGCCGTTATTAAACACGCTGGTTTAACCTTTTCAGTCTAACGCAATACCTGACTACTAGTCTCCTCTGCTGTGACTAGTATGTTTCTGTCAGATATCCCTTAGGCTAAAGGAGTTCAATATTTGACTACTCGTCTTCTCTGCTGTGACTCGTATGAAATACCTCTGTCAAATATCTCTTAGGTCAAAGGACTTCAATATTTAACTACTAAATATCTCTGTCAAATATCCGCCCTTGTTTCCCCTTCTCCTTTCCGTACTTTAAATGATGATACAACCATTTCTTCACTTGTGTCATCTTGGTTCAGACAACAGCAGGTTGTTGAGTTTGATGACAATGCTGGCAAAGTCCGTGAGATCCACAAAGTCAGAGGTGATGATGTTGACCCCATCCAGCCCCGGCTTCTGAGCCTCAACCCAGGACATGATGGTTGGCAGGTTTCTAGAGGAGAAAGTTTATATTAGAAGGCAAACAATTAAACCCCTTCAGAATACACTGAACATGCCGTCACTTGAATTTCAATTCAAACTGATTCCCTGACTTGCAAACATACTCTGTCTCGGTTTATAGTTATGGCTATAAAATCTGTTGATAAAATCAGATTCTGAGACCTGATGGAAAAAAAGGGAAAGGGAGTGATGTGTGTGTGTGTCAGTGAGAGACTTCTCTGTCTTGCTAGCATTGCTTTGCATTCAAACACTTTCTGTTTTGGTTGTTGGCATAGAGGCACACACACACAGGACAACACACATATTCCATGACTCTGTAGCTGTATCACTTCCAACACCCATACACTCTCCACTAGGTTTGAGCCGGCAGCAGAACAAAACCAGGAAGTCTGTTGTTTATCCAGCAGTGATAAACAATCCCATTTCCTCGGAAGTGCAAGATTAGGCCACCTCCTGTCTCGCCAGAGAGTCCGTTTTATACTTTTATACCCCAGCATCAGTTTCTCTCACTTTTAAGGGTATTTATTCTAAATCAGGATTTCCGCTGTCAATTCCACTTAAAGCTTCGGCTCAGCGAGCTAGATGACTGCTAAAGTTTGTGCAAATAATTTAGTTCTTATTAAGGAAATAAGATCTCTTATCTGAGAGATGAAACATGTTTCTGTTTGATCCTCTTGGTCGGAAAAGGATTAAGAGGATTATAGTTTATCCGTAGCCAAATAAACCAGTGAAGTGACAAAATATTGTAACAGAGAAGTAATTATAAATATATAGTACAATAGATAGACTCTCAGTCACATCACTGGTCTCATGGCTCCGAAACAGCTCTGCCAATCACAGAGCAGCATAACAATATGGTGCTGGGTGGTGCAGCGCAGCACGATGTGAACACGCAGCACCACCAAACGCAGATGCTGTGGAGTTTCATTGTTTTAATTTGTACAATGATGATAGAAATAAATAAAAAATGTTGATGAAGGCATTTATATATGATCTCCTCCATAAGTGGTCACATCATATTGTTGAATATGACACGACAGCGTGTGTACCGTTCAAGAATGAAACATGAAACCTTTGCCAGGAAATAAAGTTGTAAAGGAGGTGATGACACACAGTCACTGGTGATTAATTGAAATAGGTTATTCATATTTTTAGAATTATTCTGTTATTACTATTCACTTGCGCAAAGTATTTAATTTGCTGTTGTTAAAGATTACAATCCTATTTGTAAGCATTTGTAGCATTTACTGTACTGCCCTCTACTGGCCACCGACTACAACAATAAAAACAGAGTTGAGCATTAGGACAAGGATCTAATACACACTCACACACTTGGGCTGGATACCTAAATCTTAGACAGATGTCAAATTGATGTATTGAAACCACCGAAGAAGTTGACATACATATTAAACTCAGTCACTGACCTCTCCACCAAGTAGTTGCGCAGCCCCCAGAGCAGGCCCTTGGCCACAGTGTTGACCCTGGGTGTGAGGATGGCTTGAGACACGTGGAAGGAGCCCTGCTTGGCTCGTTCCCTCAGTGTAGTTTCCAGGAACTAAACAGGAGAATGTCAAAAATAAACAGTTTAAATACAACAAATGTAATCTTGATGTGAGGTGTTTATGGACATAGTTTGTGTATTTAATGTCTAAACTGCTGCTTTGTTGTTTTAGCTGGAATACATCTTGTAGCAACAGTGAATTGCAGATATCTATACTGATTTCCCACTGAATGAAATGAAAGAAGATTACATGAGGATCACAGCTGTTGTTTTTTTCTGACCTGTGTGAGTTTGTTGGGTTCGGTGGTGTTGGCCCAGGGAGCGGGGATCTTGTTCCCGGGCCACATGACAGGGATGCCCTGAGCCGACGGATGATGGTAGAACACAATCACCTGACGAGAAAAGGAAAGGAAAGACAGTGAGTAGATAGCTCGCACAGACTGGGCATACTTAATATATATATACATTATACATCTATAACATATAGAATTCATATAACACTCAGATTGTTGATATTTAAGTAAATATCATGTCATTAAAACTGACCCCAAACGTCCTGTATAATCCTCCAAAGCCCAGTGTATATTTACAGTAATATCTACACACTTTTTTATTGGAAACATTACTTTTCAGCTGCACATTATATGTATAAAGGTCATCTAGGTGCTGAATATCCACTAAAAACTAATTGGACCAGGTCCACTCTTTACCAAAGTGATTTAGCTGTAAAGCAATGAGAGAACTGGCTGTGTGTCTTTACCAATGACACTTTTAATACGATAGTGAAGCTTCCCTTTGCAGCTGGAAATAGTGCAAATGTCTCCTTCTTTACTATCTCTTCTTTGTCTGCTCTGCACTCTGTCTCTCTTTCTCTTTTGCCAACTAGGCCAGTTATAGATTAGGGTCAAAGGAGCAGGAGCTAAACTGATAGTATGTGAATGAGGCACGGACATGCACATAGAACCATGCAGACATGAAACTAATTGCACCTAAAACAGGAAGCACACACACAGGGATGCATGTGTACGTGGAGCTTCTCATGTCCATATATTTAAATAGGTGTATATATAAAAAAGAAGAGTATGAAGAAAGAAGAAAACGGACGATGGAACAAATGTTAATGGGATGACGCTCACCACTAATTCCTGTCCAGGAGAGTCACGGGCGGCAGGGATTACCTGACCACAGGTGTTAAGCGGGCCGTCCAATAAACACAGACCTCCATGCCGCTTTTACTTGTGCATGTCAATGAGCTTTATATAGTCTGGGATCACCGAAGTTAATACACCAAAAGATCTAAACAATACTTGTTTTGAAATGTGTGATGTTTTGTACATCCACCTTCATTGATGCATTCTGATCTCACCTGGTATTTCTTCTGCCAGAGGTAGTCCAGCGTGATGCTCTCCACTGCACAGTTGTTACAAAGCTTGCTGCCAAACACTTCCTGGAGCATGTTGATGAGGTAGATGTGATGGTCTGCACCCATTGCATAGTAGTGGTTGAAGTCCAGAAACACTACCTAAATCAAGCAAACATCCAACTCAATCAGTGAGTGTGCAAACTCTATATTCATGCTTTCGTATCTTTTCTTGAAATCATATTTCAAAAGTGCGTCTCACCTCTTTCCTGTGTCTGCTTAAGAAGGAGTTAATTTCTAACAAACCATCGCTCACCTGTGGGGGGAACAGAGTGAAAGGTTGGACGTCATTTGCTGCTTTTAACCTCAAGGTCTATTGGTGACACACAACTTGTAGCAAAAATACTGAGTCATAAAGGGGACAGGCACAAGTCAGAGTCACCCATTTCAGAAGAGGGATTTTTACAACTAAACTCACGACCTTTGATCCCTGTTCAAGGCCATCTCCATCCCACTACTGACAACATCAGCTGGAACTACAACACATGATTAGCTCAACACATTCACTGTCTATGCTGTTAAATGACACCAAATACAGGACAAGGACAATAATTGAAGCAACATTCAAATCTTATTTTCAGGACTGCAGATATCTGATTAACAAAGACAAAAACATCAAACATTGAAGGATACACAGTATATAGTAGCCACAATGATGAAGCCTTTAAATGTCAGTAAATATTATGCTCACCCTGTGGCCAAACAGGCCATGGATGAAGTAAATTTCTTTTCCGCGCTCGCTTGGTTTGGAGGAGACCCGGAGATCAAAGTAGCGAATTCCTGCATCCAGCTGCTCTTTAAATGTCAGATTCTAGGAACACAGACATTATACATTACATTTCAGACCAACGTAACTGGCTACATAACTCAACACATCTGTAATACTGCAAAATGCACAGACTCCACAGATGGTTGGGTTTGTACATGTCACTGATTAGAACTCAGTACCTGGGTCACGGACCACTTCACCATGACTTTCTTGGCTAAGACGCTGAACATGGTGGCCAGGTACTTCACATATGGCTTCTGGTCTGGGCCCACAGGAGCATGTACATCCACCCAGTAGGTAAACGAATCATGAGACCCTGGAAGAGAGATGATGATGATGAGAAATGAAAATCGAAAAGAAAAATGACCAAATCACATTCCTCTCAGACTTGTAGCTTTATTGTTGTGGTATCAATCCAGGTGTGATGGGCAGATGAGACGCAAAGGAGACACCAAACATCTTTACGCACGACAGTCTCACCTGGCACGGCGAGGTGTTTGAGGGGCATGGCACTGAGCTTGCAGGGGAGCGAACCCATCCAGTCGGCATTGACATTGCCGATCCCCGCAGGTCGGGTCTTCATGTCAGAAACTGCCAATCAAACAAAAACTCAGGAAACTGCTCTCTGGTGCCGATGAAATCCCGGTAACGGATTCCCGTGTGCGCCCAACAGGTACAAAGTACCATGGATCATTTTGTATTGTCACAGTTACTCTACATATACCACCTGTTCAAAACGCTATCCAAATCGCACCAGATGGAGTAGACTGTGCCCTTTTAATTGCCCGGTATCCTGCAGGCTATTGCATGGCTTTGAGGCGCGCTGTTTTCCAAGCAGCGAGCCGGGCATCCGTTGACAAAACCAGCGGGTGGCTAACGACCGTTATAATCCGCTTAGAACAAAATTCCACTTGTTATCCCCCCCTCCCCTCCTGCTTAATGGATTTACCTGCTTTCTGTGTGAGTGTGTGTGTGTGTGTGTGTGTGTGTGTGTGTGTGTGTTTGTGTGTGTGTGAAGACCACCCACTGGACACAAGCAAACACGTGCACACACAGAAAAGCGACAGATGGGTAAATTGTCTTAATTGTAATAAACCATTAATCAGCACATATAATCTAGTCAGTGGCCACGGAGGTGATGGGCACTACTTTGTTGCATATTGCCTACATCCAGGGAGTCATCTAAACGTATGTGTTCAGGTTTAATGATTTAGTCTAGTACATTTAGTCTAATGTATTATATTAAATTCCAGGTCTATTCTATTCATATGTTCATTACATTTAATGGGCCTTTTGAAGGGCATGTAGGGTTGGTCTAATTATCCGGCTACTGATGTACATAGAAACATAGGCACATTTAAATAGTCAAGTAACATTTCGACTTTAGATGTGTTTGTGTCTTCACAGCTCTGTTTGTGCCGAGATATATAAAACCACATAGAACTACAGCTCCATCTACTGGTGCAGCACAGGAGCTGCCACTGTGTGCAGAGATGTGGTGAAGTGAAGAGCTCTCACTCTTATCACTTTTGTTGTCATCCCAAACATTCGTGTTGTGAATACGCTGGAAAACTACCTACCTTGGTGGACAGCTTGTAGTTTAAGCAGCGAGTCTGAAACTTGCTGTCGTTATTAGTTCAACTCATTTAGTCAGCCCAGTATGGGTTAGAATATCATGCAATTTAAAATGACTACTTGGAACATTACTGTCAATCTAACTTCAAGTTCATTCAACTGTTCAATCTTCGTTGAATGAAGGTTTTACCTGTGATGAATATTCAGAAACAGTGTGATACATCCTTGGTTCATTTGTTATTGTTCTATTTGTATACTACCCCCTGTTCTGTAGCTATCATCTGTAATGAAGCACTTCCGCATTCCCACAAAGCAATGCGCCCGCAAGCGCCACTCGTCACCTGGCAACAAGCGTAACGTTTGTGTGTGTGTTTCCATGGCGAGCAGTCACGCGCACACACGCGCACCCTATCGTAAGAGATAGGTTCAGATCTTTCAACTGAAGAAACTTCGTGCTATCAGCAGTCACAGACATCAGCAGAGGAAAGGAGCTACGCCCCTAAATGGTGAGTTTATAACTGAAAAGAAAAAGAAGAAAAAAGAGTGATACAGAGAAATAACCACAAACAAAGATGGCTGAGGGACTGTCAGAGCTGACATGTCAACTACAAATGTTTCTCTAGTTTTGATCTCTTTCTGACAAACTACACTGTCTATTTTACAGAAGTTTAGTCATCAGAGCTGTGTCAGAGTTAGATATGCCTGCTGTGTGTTACATTGAATTGAATTTAAATTTAATTACTCTGTTTTGTTCCACTGTCAGGTTAGTGTCCACGTGTTTTCAATATAATTGACCTTGAATAGCTTCCTAATGTCATGTGGCCTGGATACATCTTAATTCCCTTTAAATCCCTCCACAACAGATTGCCATATGTGAAAGCTGAGCGCAGGCCAGCAGTCCTCTGGCTGGCTTCTCCACTTGTCTTAGTGCTTATTGTTTCAGTGAGACTTGGATATCAAACAGGGTTTTGTTTAGAGAAATCATTTTTACTTTACAGTGGAAAAAGTATAAATTGAGAAGTATATATATATATATATATACAGGTTGCACACTTTATTAATTACGTGATTATCAGGAGACATAGAGTAGAATCTAGTTTGGACCTTCTCTGTGGATGAGATTAAATGCACACTAATCTTATGTTGTTTAGTTGCCATTTGCTTACCTGCAACTGAACCCTTGAACCTAAATACAGCAGGTCGGTCAGGAGAATAGGTCAGGTTTCATGAAAATAGCTGACAGATGGAATTCAAATCCTTACACAGTAATGCTCAAGATTAGTAGGCTTGTATTGCTGATAATGTGTTTCATTGGTCTGCAACCAATATACAGTATCTATTAACCTTTGTTCTAAAAAAAATGTATGGAAGATGATTTTCAGTCCACAGGGCTACTGCTGTTGTACTGCACAACCGGTGCTAACAAACATTGTTTAAGATAAACTTTTTGTGAGTTGATGAAGAAAATAACTAATCTTATAACTTCTTGGTCGCAACTGCACTGTTGTAACCTCTCAGCAAAAGGTTTCAGGATGGTTACCCAATTTACCTTATTATCGCTAAGTTATTAAACATGATGCAGATGTGAGAAAGTGGATATGAAACAATTGCATTTAAATAAGGGATTTTCTTTAGGGCAGCATGTTGCAACCTACAACAACAGAGTGGACATTTTAGCATTTTTGATCAGAAAAGAATAAAGCATATCAGTGTCACCTGAGTCTGACAGCTGCTGTTTAAAAAGTCCTTTGGCTGAATATACAACATAACAGTGTGATGACTGGGGCCTATGGCGTAAATCAAATCCTCCTGACAGGGTGCTTTGGGAAGGTAGTGGATGCCGGTAAGCGTAATGGTGATGTAACATCCTATTTACATCCCTGGTGACCTAATCTGCCTAGGGCTGGCTTTGTCATCTCCCTTGGGTGGTCATGTTGAAGCCTCCTACTAGGGAGACATGCACCTAATCCTCCTCACTGAGGGAAAAACAAGAAGTGGTCCTTGCTTTTCTTTGTCCTCAGATCTCTTAAGAATCAGAATTAAGAATTTTGTGTGGATTTTCAGGAGCGGGTGAAGCTTCTAACTGTTGGCACGGTGTCGACTTTAGGCTGATCCACATCACCAGGATCCAACCTTTCTGACAACGCATCTGTTACTGCACGATGAATTTGGAAATTCAAGAATTGGTGAGCATTGGGACACACTGGCCAACTGAAAATCCTGCCTCCTGGGAAAAGAACAATCGAACTCTTCTAGAGACGAGACAGACGAAAGACATTTGATCGATGAATCTGCACTGTGTTTCTTTAACTTGTTTTATGCAGATGGAAAGTTAACAAGCTCATGAAACCGTCTTGAGAGATGATGAATCGCTACACCACGCTGAAGCAGCTGGGTGATGGCACCTACGGCAGCGTGCTGATGGGAAGAAGCAATGAGTCTGGAGAACTGGTGGCTATCAAGAGGTGATGTAAAGCATGCACTTCAAAAATATTCTAAAACTGATCTTGAATTTTTACTTTGTTCCAAGAAATTCAAAGTGAAGTCTGGGACTAAAGGCTACTGGTTTCCTGCCATCACCAGGGCAAACAAACCAACCTGCATGCCTTTGTTTCAGCCGCATGGCAGCAGGGTTCAATAATAGATGAGAAACCGGGAAGACGCATCCACTGGCTGATCATTTGGTTACCATGCAAGTCAATACATGTGGTGACGATGAAAGGGAGTGAAAGTAGAGGGAGTGTGTCAGGTTGCTGACATTGTGGAAGGGACTACCGAAACTGGCAGGTGCCCAGAGAGGTTCTGTAACTCTTACATAAGAGTGGAGACTGCCAGGTGGAGCCGTACGTATAAAGGTGCCCCGTATACCAGCTGCTGTGTGCTTTTAATGTACAGAGCAACACATTACTGCAACGTAATACATCAACTGAGTCAAGGTGTATTTAACACTTAATTCCAGTGGAGAAGAAGAACAAAGGTAAAGCCTGTACAGTCAGAAGATGAATGTATATCACTTCGCAGTCTACAGCTTTCGCTGGTTTTGTTCTGCAGATGAAATGAGTTGAAATTAGAGACGCCTCCAACTGGTGAATTATTGATGGAGACACACAAAGGAAATTTGTATAGTGACTCGACTGTATGTTGCATGTAATGTATATGCCCTGCAAATGTGATGTCTACTATTCTTTAGTGGATGAATATGTGATCTGTACTCAGAACCAATGGCTGGTTTTGTCTTTCCTTCACACAGGATGAAGAGGAAGTTTTATTCATGGGAAGAGTGTATGAACCTAAGGGAGGTGAAGGTAAGGATGGTGATACTTTGGGCGGGTTATGGGACAGTTTTTGGCAGCAGTAGTACCAGAAATGGAAATGGAAAAGAAATATTCTTGGGTAGATAATGCTGTGTTATGTAAGCAACAATGCAACTGGAAAATCTGTGGTAACAAGAACACCTCACAATCACATTATAATGCTTTATAATAGTGATTATAATGACTTATAACAAGATTATAGTGTATTACAACTACACTAATTATAATACACTATGGTCCTTGTCAGTGAAGGACCAGCATTATGAAGTCATTACTCTGAACTGTTCAGTCTTGCTCTTTGTCATTTCCTGATGAATAATTTTAAACATTTAAAGTATTTGTAGAACAGATCAGTATCATCTCTATTATTATCCTTATACTTACCTTTTGATACCTCATGATTTGTCACTCCAGTCACTGAAGAAGCTGAATCATGCGAATGTGGTGAAACTGAAGGAAGTAATCAGAGAGAATGATCACCTCTACTTTGTCTTTGAGTATATGAAGGAGAACCTCTACCAGCTGATGAAGGACAGGTAAGAAGAGAAGAACCACACTTGACAATGTAAATGTATGTGCAAGGTGTAAAACACAGTGATCTAATTAGATATCAACATCCGCACACAGAGTTTCCAAATGTCAGCATCTAATCAGGATCCGACCTACCTTTAAAGTATCTGATCGGATCTAATGGCTTTCAGTGGAATATATTATATTTCTGTCACCACACTGTGCTCTCATAAGTTTGTTCTTGCCTTGCATTAGGCTGTTTGTACACAGCTGCCACACCTTCTCTGGGGGAAGCCATGATTTTGTTTGCTAGTTTGGAAACCCCAGGTGTACACTGCACTTACACACACCTGGGTTTGTCATCTATGAAAGGCAAAACGCAGACAAAGTCAAGGAAGCTTGTGATGTGTGGACCCCAAAATCCAAAATAAATATTTTTTCTCTTACCTATCGTGTTATTTATCAGTCACTAATCATCTACAGGTAACAGGACAAATGTGTATTTTTTATTTTGGGTGAACTGTCCCTTTTATATTTGTACGTGTGCTTTGTTTTTCAGCACATTTGACCAGTTAGTGTGTCCGAACATAATGATGTTTTATGTAATGATGCTTACATTAGCTCATGAGAATTCTATCAATCTTTATGTTTACAGAAAAAAAATGTTCCCTGAATCAGTGATAAGAAACATAAGCTTTCAGATATTACAAGGCCTGTCATTTATTCACAAACATGGTAGGTGTACTGCGCTCCCTTCATGCCTTGCAAGTGCGTGAGAGTGGTTGCATACTGCAAGATTCATTGAACATTTACACAGCATCTAAGTAATGAGAAAACTATAAAGCTATGAAATATGGAATATTTCAAACCAAAGTCCTGAACTGTCAAACTGGTGATTAATGGATCAGAATCTTGCAGTTTGTGAACCTTCATAACTGTTGCTCTGCATCTAGAAGTAATGGATGTGTGTGAGTTTTAAAGAATTTAAGAAAAACTCATTCATACAAACGCATGTGTAAATGCAAACAAACACATGTGCCTTACAGTACAGCTCCACGCTTTCACACATCCAAAACGCATGTGCTGTTCAGGATTTCTCTTTCTTTTAACTGCTTTATTTCATTTCTCTTTCCTTCCTTTTCTATCTCTTTGGTTTGCCGTTAGAGAGAATAAGATGTTCTCAGAGAATGAAATTAGGAACATCCTGTTTCAAGTGGTATCTGGGTTGGCTTTTGTACATAAGCATGGTAAGAGGCTTCATTCTATCGTTCTTTACTTGTTCATAAGAAGCATTACATTTCAGCAGTTGGTTTGGGTGTGAATTGTAATTTAATGTAACTCTTAGATAGAACACCACAATCTCAGCAAGTACAATGTGTATAAAGTACATTTAATATACTTTATGTTTGCTTACTGGGCTTGTTTATGCTTAGATACATTAAAGAGACCTGGGCCATGATATATTTCATACTAGCATCAATTCTTTTAGCTCCATTGAGTATACCTGTTTCATCAGCAGAGATGTACTCTCGTTTAGGGAAAGAGCTTTTCCCACTTGCTATATTTGCGTTTTTTCGGTGCGGTGTCCACCAATTTCGTAGTTTCCTTTTGCATCTGTGCAAACAATCTGGCACCGGGTCCTTACGTTTAATTGGCTCTGCAGATACAGACACAGCCACACACTTCTAGTGGATCGTAAGTGTTGATTGACAGAGATTATGTCTGTATGACTCTAGGAAATCTTACTCATTGTGCCTTTAATACTTCAAATTCACTGCCAAAGGTTTCTATTTAGATGTATTCCCTTTAATATCTACATGTGGCATCTAAAGTATTGTATACAAGCAAGACTGTGTTATTAAAACAGCTTGGTTAAGGTTAGAGAAACAATGTAGCCTTGGTTATGCAATGAAAATGTCAATGTTGAATACACAGACCTTGTCGAAAGCAAATATACACACACCGATCACATGCTCTGCAGTTTTTCTTTTCTTGTGCTTTCTGAATTTTGCAGTGAATGTAAAATACTAATATGGAATAGTTTCATATGATTGTAATTTGATAATTTAACCATTTATATGAACTTCTCTACAGGTTTCTTTCATCGAGACATGAAGCCAGAGAATCTGCTGTGCATGGGTCCAGAACTGGTCAAAATAGCAGATTTTGGACTGGCCAGAGAGATCCGCTCCAAACCTCCATACACAGACTATGTATCAACCAGATGGTGAGAGGACTGTCCAGGAATCAACAGCCATCTAAAACAGAATAAAGCCCATGCATTAATTAATTACAGTGTGCTAGACCGAGAGAAAGCTTCAGCCTTGTTAATTTCATGAGCATTATGCTGTTTCATTGTAGCATGTTCTCTGTCCAGGTACCGGGCTCCAGAGGTTCTGCTCAGGTCGTCTACCTACAGCTCTCCTGTTGACCTGTGGGCTGTGGGCTGCATCATGGCTGAACTCTACACTCTCAGACCTCTTTTCCCCGGGAACAGTGAAGTGGATGAAATCTTTAAGATCTGCCAAGTTCTAGGTACCGTCAAAAAGGTGAGAAGAAACTGAATGTAGAAAGGTGGAAATGATTGACCTTTATTCAGGGTTTGAACTGTGTGAATAATATCCCCGTGATTAAGCTTATATAGAGAACATATGTTTACTATATACAAATAAGTTAGTATGCCAGGAGCAGCTTAAATGTGCTCCATGCTGAACAGGATGTGCACTTCATTTCAAAGTCTTTCCCCAACTCCATCACTATTTCCTCTGATTGCTAAACAGAGAGTGGTCAGAGCCCATATTTGGACAGGAACTGAGTCCGTGACCTCAACCACAAGGGCAGACATTTAGTCAAAGCTGTAGTTGGTGCTGACCAGATGTGTTCAGATGTAATTGGATTTATTTTTGCATCATTGTACACGATCTACATATAGGCGGGCATGTATGTACTATGCCATGTACCCTCACGGTGCAAAATGACACTAATGGATCCAATCCAAACCTACAATATAGTAATCAAATTCCCATAAAACATCAGTTCCAAAGCATTTACACCGTGTAAATTAAATGATGCATACAGTAAAGCAACAGTTGCTTGTATAGTTTAAGGTCCCATGTGTTTATGTAAACTTGCAAATGATATATCTGTGGCATTCTAAAAAGTAAAAGAACTTTTCCAACGGTGATTTGTTTTAAATATAATCACCATCTCACAACTTGATCTGTAAACACCTGATTAATAAATATAATATATGTGTAACTATCTGATTGTCTCTTCCTGTAGCCGGATTGGTCAGAGGGCTACCAACTAGCTTCTGCTATGAACTTTCGCTTCCCCCAGTGTGTCCCGACCCACCTGAAGACCCTGATCCCTAATGCCAGCAATGAGGCCATCACCCTGATGAGAGACATGCTGCAGTGGGACCCCAAAAAAAGGCCCACTGCTGTCCAGGTATGCAGAACTGTACTTTAAGGCCGAGTTTAAAGGTCTGCTTATACAGTGAGAAGTCGAGGCTTTATTTGCATTAGTATTGTAATCCCAGTCATTTTAAGAAGATCTTAAAACATACTTCATTCCCTCTGTCGCTGGTGTGCTTTGCTTCATGTATCATGTACAATACATGGTTAGGTCATTACCTATTTAGACATAATTTCCACTTTACTGAGACAGTTGGATTACTCTGTGGATCCTGAGTAGGAAACACCTTTCCAGAGGGAGTGACAGCTCTTTTCCTTTCTCTGCTTTCAAAGCTCCCAGGTGTCGGATGCACATTTAGTTTTAGCCTCATTTCAAGGAAACAATTCGAATGATTTTTAAACTTACTCTGCAAAATATATAATTACCTGAATGGGATAAAGTCTACACTGCATTGCCATCATTCTAACATGCTTCTGTGTCAAAGTATTATTATTTGTACGTCGTGTACATTAAAACACACCTCCCTGCAGCTTTCAAGTTACACAATGGTCTGAATCCTGTTGTTTGTATGTACAGGGTTTAAAGTTATGACTCTAGTTTTATCGAGCAGATACGGTTGAAGACATCTTGATTGAATGGAAACAATGCTTGCAGACTATTCAGACTAACGGAAGAACAATCTGTGTTCCTTTTTCTCCCTGTCTAGGCCCTGCGTTACCCATACTTCCAGGTTGGCCAGATCTTAGGACCTCGTCCTCAGAGCCAAGAGATAAAGAAGGTGGAGGCCAGGCCGCTGGCCCAGAAGCAGGTCTCGGAGACCCAGGCTGGTACCCAGCAGTCTTCCTCTGAGTCCAAAGCCTCCACTTCCTCTGCCAAAAACCAACAGCAGCAACATCATCAGCCTCTCCAGCAGATCCCCCTTCCCCAAACTGAGAGTACAGCAGGAGGCCATGCAGTGAGTGTCACAACCCTTATTGTATTTCATGTTGAAGGAAAGCTCAAATTATGCAGATGCAAAGACTACCGTGTCACAAAGGAGTCTTTCTGGCCCCTGACTTTCAAGGAGTACGTGATGACAATAATATATCGTCCAAGAAAAGTAGTTGTTGTGACAGGCCTATTAGTAAGACAGACTTTATCAATTCAAAGTTGACTGCCTATTGTATTGTCTGCTTCTGCAGAAAGCAGCAGCGCTGGGCAGTGAGAACAGCGTTGGCGGTGGTGGGATGGGGGGGCTGAAGAGTGGCCGTCGTCGCTGGGGCCAGACGATGGCCAAGACCTTAGACAGCTGGGAGGAATCCAACCCCTCAGAAAACACCGCCTCCAACTCCAAGAAACCCAGCCTGGGCAACGCAGAGGAGGAGAGGGGCCCGCAGGAGCACCGCCCACAGTAAGTGCTGTACAAACTCTAAACATTGACACTGCAGCAGTGCATTGCAGAATAATAAACGTGTGTTAAACGTAGCTGCCTCTTGCATTATTTAAGATGTATCTGAGTTGTGAAGTATGTTATATATAGTTTATAAAATGATATGTATAGATGCAATATTTTCTGCTCAATCTGTCTTAATGATTTAATAAATGTGTAAATGCATAACACCCATAGATGTAGGACTCTCATTCTGGCTTCATGTGATGAACTGAGGTGCTTTTTGAGCACACAGCTTAAAGTGTCTGGTTTATGTTTTCAGGCCCAAGGAGCAGAAACCTCTTTATTCCTTCAGCACAGTCACTAAGCTACCCAACAATGTGAAGATTGGCCAAATGGACTCCAATCTCCCAGGATCTGCTGCACGACAGCACTATCTGAGCCAGTCACGATACTTGCCAGGTAAGACAGCGTGACAGCCCATCAGGTCACAAGCATTCTTTTATGATTTTGCATCATTTCCCCTCTTAAACTCCCATGAGAATGTATTTATATACTTTGTTATATCTTTCAAGGGATGTATTATCAAGCATGGCTGCTGGTAGATCTAGTTTTCTCTGCTGAATGACACTTACTAGCTTAAGAAAAACAGTCAGAAACTCAAATCAGCTAGTCCACACCCAGACTTCAATATATACTGGTCATTAAAACAGACATTGTTGTGTTTACCTGGAGCCACCTGAACAGGTGATTTAAGTGTTTGTAATGAGTTTTCATCACATACTTTCTGTTGCTTTAAGGGTTGATCGGCAAGCATCAGACTTGTTCTGGAGATCAGGAGTTGAGTGGTAGGACGCTGCGGGACTTGTGGGAGAACTCCTCAAACACTGTAAATAATCCGCTTGTTCCTATTGGAGGAGGAGTATCTGTCACCAGATCCAAAGCAGGTGAGGACTAAAGTCTAACATAGCGGTGATGAGAGGTTTGATGTAGGGAACCGTTTCCAGATATCAATAACACGCTAAAGAAATCATATCAAACCGTATGATGAGCTATAATGTAGAAAGCATTTGAATGACTTGTGTTGACATGAGCTTTCTCTGATTAATGAAGAAATACTATCATGTTGCCAGTTATGTGTCCTGGGTCTTGAGTCAACATTTCATTGTTTATTTTACCTGAACAAGAATGTTTGAAATAATACACGGTACCCTACTGTGGACCTGACAAAATATGGAGACTTGCAAAAACATAAAAAAAACATTATAACTCTTCCAGCAAAAATAACAATCTACAACTGATCCAACACATTATGACTGACTAGAAAATGAGACATTAACCCTTCTTATTCAGACATAAGAATAACAAGTACACTGCAACTTGCCTCATTTTGCTCTGCAGTGGAAACCTGGCGACTGTCAGTGTCACCTTCGTAACATAATATGACACTGTGCTCTTTGTGTCACAAAGGTACTAAATGCTAATGATGCAGCTAATGTCTCCTGATCAGTAGTTATGGAGCCAATGACAAAGCAGTGTTAGGAGTGAGCCTAAGTGTCTGCGACTTTAGACAAGGGAGACCTCTATAAATCATTTGTCATGTAGACAGACACACAATATGGATCCCCGCTGTGGATCTCTTCTTCTGTCTCTTTCTTTCACCTCGTCTCTCCCTCTCCATTGCTTATTCATGAGATTAAGACTGTCGGTGTAAGATCAAGTGTTCCTTAAATGGCCCTCAACTGCACCCCCAACTCATTTGTCCCACCTCCCAGCACGCACACACATACCGTTTGTTTTGATACACCCGTGAACACACCTTGTGAATGTACTTTTTCATTACAATCAAGAAGAAGATTCTTTCTTTTGCTTTTGTCTCTTTCTGTTAACGTTAGCTGAGATGCGGCTTCATCAGTGCTGACATGTGCATGCTATTTATCTCATCCATTTCTATTTTTCTTTTTCTTCTTTCTCTCTGATTGCATGCATATCTCCTCTGGCTCTACTTGTTGATGTGAGACTAGAAGACAATGCGTCTAAATCTGAGGATAGCCCACCAGAGAAAATGCTTGTTAAAGAAAGAATACAGGAGAAAATTGATCTCTCCAAAGGTATTTCATTGAGATGACTTCACGTGAACTGTTTTGTTGTATTTTACAGTTGGAAGCAGTTAGTGATTAGTGTGTTGGCTGATGCAACAAGCTTCAGGTATTCAGCCAGCAACTTAACATGTGAAAGAAACCAACTGCTAAAGGCTCTGCATGATACAAGGGTCAAGGGTACAAATACACAGTTTAACCAGAGAACTAAGAACTCCAGTTGCTAAATAGATGCTAAATTGCACTACAACCACAACATCTTCACAAGGGAACAATGAGAAGTTTCACTAATTACACTGATAACCATCTGTGGCTGTAGGTGAAGCAGATCGATGGAGTCGCTGGAGAAGCTGAATGACTTCAATCACTTGGCCTTAGTCATTTGTTTGGGTCCTCAGTAGATTTTGCATATGCAGTAGCCACTTCACATACGTTCACACACACAATTTGTATCAGTAAAGCCATGTGTGAGAAGAACATCTATTTGGTGTGTTTACTAAAGTTGTCTTCATTTGCATGTTTCACGTGGTGCACATTATTTGAGCTTATATGACCGTGACAAGGTACCTGAAGGTTGTAACATTAAATACATCACAAATAAAGACCCATGATCTGTGTCTTTCTCCACTTCTAGGGAACTTTGTCAGCACCAAATACAACCTCTCTGGTGGTTATATCCCTTCATTTCAAAAGAAGGAGGTGGGCTCAGTGGGGCAGAGAATCCAGCTTGCTCCTTTGGCCAGCCAGCACACAAGTAAGATTTGATTCCATCTATGTGAAGCTAAAATAATGATTCCTGGTTGCACTCCTCATCAAATCCTAATCTTAAGTAAATACTGTTTCTGTATTGTGTAAGAATAACTGCTCTCGTGTGGTCGTGCCTGACTATTACTTATTTTCTCTACTCAGTTTCTTACTTGCAATATTTCCATCCACACTGGACTATGTTTCTCCTCTTTCTTCACTCTTTCAGTCAATCTTTCTTCCTCTCCTGATAATAAAAAAGACAAATCCAAATCTGCAAAGCCCAAACCAATATCCAACTCATCTTTGAGCGAAACTCATGAAGGTATTTTTCTAATAGTTGCTATTAGGCTTTTAGTTTCTGCTTATAAATGATTCTTTGTTATGTCCTTGTGTTGATATTTTTAGAGGAAAACAAGCTGTCCTTCTGTATTGATTTTACTGTCCTTTGCTTATTTTTAGCTGTTGTGGATGTATCTTGCTGGCTTTATAGCTACTGTGTTTATTACTGTTTATATTGAAGATAGACAACTGACTGACTTGCATGTCCCTCCAGATTACGAGGGTTGGAATAGGAGGGCAGACCGGACTCAGATGAAGGGGACCAGCTACTCAGCTCTGGGGAAAACCTCTGGGAATCTCCTGAGCAGAGCTCCACCCGTACAGCCTGTCCACGGCAGGGTGGACTGGACATCCAAATATGGTGGAAATCGGTAGTTCAGAAAGGTCATACAGCTTCTCCTGCTTGTTGGACTGTGTTGCCTAGTTGTATACATCTTTAGCTAATAGAGTTAAACCTAAGCAGAGTTTTAAACACACTCAAACCCTACAGGAAACGCTGTACGTTCCCTGAAACAAATGACATCTTCAGAAAAATCCAACACGGAGGTAGCTGGTAGAGGACAAAAAGTAGACCCACATTCTTTGAGGAGACATTTTTCATACCACAACTGTATAATTCTGTTTCTAGAGAGTAAGAGATGTAGGATCTAACTGTGTATGTGCATCTATGTTTGGAGATGACGGTTGCCATGATGCTGAACCAAGAGTGGAACTGTCTGCAAGACAATCCCACTGTATTCCTGAAGGATCCAGTGTGAGCCAATTCTACTGTTAGTGTTGAGATATTCTGTGTACGATTTAAATGTAGTATACATTTTCATTTTTATACTATAGTTTATTATTATTGTTAAGTATTGTTTTACTACAGATGAAAAAAGCACTAATTTATTCACAGCTCCTGCGATGCTGTTCCCTCTGCTTCGATTCTCAGAAAAAAATATTCAGCGTAATAGCAACAAAAATGTCAACTGAAAACAATTGCACACCTCTTTGTATTACGCAATGAATGTTTTGTAAACATTTTATACAAATAAATATATGCAAGTTCATAATGCATTCATTCAAAAAGGACATGACTATTATATAAACAAGGTACTATATTTAATCCTCAAATATATACGTTTACAAAAGAACATTAACGGTCAGCAGTAAATGACAAATGCTGACATGACGCTCTGAAACAGAAGACGGGGTCCACATCAGAATCTTCTCTCCATCAGGACGCCTGGGGTTTCTGGAGCAATGCCATACCAAGCTTCCCCACCATTAGAATACTGGAAGAAAAAAAGAAAAGAATCACATCCATGTTCTGGACATTTAGCTCAGGGTCTACTTCATGATCCCATCACAGATACAGTACAACTTGCTTCCTTAGGAGGCAACCACCACACCCTGTTGAGGTCATCCTCCCCGCAAATTCTTGTTACTTCACCTTGAATATGTTTATGCATGTAAAATAAACCAGTTTACTCATATGAATGGTATGAGACGAATACCTCGCTCCAGCCACCAAGCCAGCTGGCATGAACTTCCTGGATCCGTAGAACCGCTTTCCCATGACGCCAGTCAGAGCTCCTGATGTCACTGGAAGACACGAGGGGATGGAAAATTAAATGCATTCAGACCATATAGACACGTTACTGTTCTTGTTCAGTAACTCTTTACTTGGAATATCCCCATGCAACACATTCACTCCAAATACAGTATATCATTATACTAACCGAGTGACACCCAAACATTTTTGGGATCATTGGAGATCTGGTAGGCACCAAAACCTGCGAGGCTGCCAAAGAGGAGACCAGCAGCCAGCGAGGGGACACTGCCTGAAATAAACAACACGCAGCAGGTCAACATATCCACAGGACTGAAGAGCATGCATAGACTGGTATGTTATGAGAGTAACATACTTCTGTTCTATAGGGCAAGAAAATATTTAAGTCAAACAAGCAATCAAACACATTTTTCATATAGAATACATAATAATTCAAAATACACATAAGGTTACCTGCTTTCACATAACCAATGATTCCCCCAGATGCGACAAGGGATGCGTACCCATATCCAACCCAATCTGTAGACATGTTGGACACCTGCAAGGGTCACAGCGTGTAAGTGATCAAACAAACTCGGGTGTACAGTAACTTTTCATGTCAGATGACTTCCTGTTGGGAACCTAATACTACTTACAAACATACATAAATACCGAAAGGACTGTCTGAAGGCTGCAACACAGAAGTGTTATACAAAACTAGCTGAGGCAACTTAAAGTAAAGAAACATTGTAGCATCCGAGAAGGTTTCCCTGCAGTCACACAGCAGAGCTTGTGTGTTTGTTTTAATTCAGAAACGTTACATTGTGTCTGGCTCATTAGATAAGGCGAGTTGCTGTACAGAGCCTTAGCACGCGCACCATAAAATAGCATCTCTGCTACAAAACACATGCATTGCTTACACGAAAGCTTACAGAATATATACGCCATTGTTGTTGTTTGTATGATAATTACAGCTTTAAAAGTCTGAAATGTCAAATATGAACACTTGAAACAGAAATATTATTACATAGACTACAACCTTGCTGTTTCAGTTTGTCCTCTGTCACAACCAACTGCTGTTGCAACAAGCCTGTTCTCCACCGGACACTAATTATTGGTGCACACAAAACGCAGCAGGGTGCCTGATGGGAAATGTAGGCCCTACGGCTTTGTAGCAGGAGCTGCTGCGTTCATGAAAGACGGATTTCTTAAAGAAATAATCATTAATGATAAATAAAACCTGGTGTGTGTACAATAAACGTGAACTCATTTGTACATTACAAAATGAATATTAAGTCATTAGTTTTTATGTTTGTTTTAAAGATGAATAAAACTTAGTGTAATGTCCATAATACAATGTATATTTTTGTTTGTCTATTCATGAATACATAATGGGAACCATTTGAAACAATAATGAAGTATTTCCGTGTATTACGATTAATAGTTAATTAACATGTTTGACATAATCATTCTATGTGTACCATATATTTTGACACTGCCAGCTCCAAAGACTGATTATGTGCCCTTGAGCAAAGCGTCACCATCTGTTTCCACATTGATGTGCACTAGACAACAGGCCATTATTCCAAAGTAATTTGTTCTAACGAATATTGTCTATAAGGCTTTTGTTTGAAAATGTATTATTTTTATACAAGAGGACAAACAGTGGGGAGACTGAACCCTGTTTACGAAAATGAATCCTCTCATTTGCTAACTCAAGACATGTGAGTGAAATTAAACTACAGGCTTCAATGTATTGAGGCCCCCAGTACAACCTAAAGGCGCGTTGATGGTACTCACACCGTGTGACCAGTGAGAACTGGGTTATGACCACTAGATGGCACCACAGGATTATATTCAGCTGTTTTTCAAGCCATACCCAACACCCATAAGCTTTAACTGGACTTTTTTTTATTGCTATTACAAAAATATTTTGCTTAACGTTCAGAGGCAAATGTCTGCGCAGAGGCAGAACAAAAAAAAAACACACACAATATCACCTGTCACTGCTTCGGAATGTGTGTTTTCAGTAGTGGGCCCTGCTGGGTGATTACCGTGAAAATAGTCAGGTTTAGTCTTGTTAGTGTGATTAAAGTTCATGAAGAAAGACAGGTGGATGAAGTTCAAAAAGAGGGCTTAGCCAAGTCCAATGAATGTGGTCTATTTAAGTTTTGGTCAAGTGATAAACAAACCTGAAATTTGCCAGAATTTTGACCCGTGGCCATATTTTATATTTCACTAATTTGAACATGTTCGTTTTGACCACCTGCTTTTTTTGACTGGCATTGCAGTTTCACTTACTGGAATGCTCAGTGCGCACTCATGCTCATTTGGTTTCAATTACCTGCAATATTGTCATGCGTCCTCGCTCTGCTCCTGAAGCGAGGTGGCGCTATAATACAATTTATTTTCCTTAGGAAGCAGAGTTTCATACAATGGGCCTGACACCGTCTCACTCACCCACTCAATAGACATCAATTTCATGATCTCACGGAGCTACATGGGTCTTTTGTACCTTGAGTGTATGTGACGGAATAGTTACTGTCTTCAGCAGTCAGGCACGTTCAGCTGGAGCGAGTCGGGCATCTTTTCTAAGATGAATTTGAAACTTTTCCATAACTTGGGGGCAAAAGAACAAGTCCCATTACCGATCAATACGACAGACAATAATGAGAAAAGAGATTCACACACACACACACACACACACACACACACACACACACACACACACACACACATACACACACACACACACACACATACACACACACACACACACACATACACACACACACACACACACACACACACACACACACACACACACACACACACACACACACACAATTATCATAAGACAGCAAATGAAAATATAATAATAATACTAACTCATAATAATTACAACAATATTTACAATAATGACAATAATGTGTTGTAATTTGTATACAGTATGAATACAAAGTGCCTGAGGTGCAGCCGTTGCCGACGCCTATTAAACACAGCTCGCAGTTTTAGGAAGCTGAAAGTTGCCGGAGGCCCAGAACGATGGTGGAAGTGGTTGAAACCAAGCCTTAGACAAACAGACTGGATATTCAAAAGGGACCCCGCTCCTGCACTCTCAGACAGCTCTGCTTTAAAACTTACTCCTCCCTTAGTGCACAGAGCCCCAAACAATATTTCTGATCCCCCACCTCCCTCTCTTTTGTCCAGTCCTGGTGAGGTCTATATAGCTGCAGGTAATGTGTGTGCAGTTAAAATGTGTTCGCCTTTGAAGTCAAACATGAAGGCAATTGTTTTAAATATTAACACCGCATAAAATCTATAGATTCTATGTGGAATTATGCAATTGTGAAAAAACCCAAACTATAAAGGATTTATTTCAGAAAATGAAGTGTATTTTTCCGTTAGAGGTTTGTGCAATATTCTCAGTGCATGCATTACATATGTTTAATATAAGTGTTCGATGTAGTGAGCAAATCCATGCAGCTGTATGTCAGCGACGTGCATCGCGTCCCGTTTGCTGTCTGCATGTGTGTGCAATGGCAGAAACTTTGGTCTAAAGCTTTGACCATTATCACCTATGTGAGCGCACGTGTTGCTCTCCTCTGTGTGTGCGTGTGTGTGTGTGTGTGTGTGTGTAGAGAGAGAGAGAGAGAGAGAGAGAGAGAGAGAGAGAGAGAGAGAGAGAGGGAGAGCTCATTCGCTCTTGGCCCGAGGGGTCTACATAAGTATGTATTAGAAATAAACAGTGGATAAATAAATAATGACCCTCACAATAGCAGGGTAGCTTTCTTTGTAGAAGTAATGATGTTGGCAGTTAACCTTCAAGTTTTTTTTAACTTGACACAGTTTCATTTGCAGTGAGAATTCATGTTTTCCACTATGACAAAACAGTGAAGAAGAAAACTATAAATGTGTCATTTTAATGTTTTATGTCAGTTTAACATATTACCCATTTACGTTAATATGATTTTTGCTTTGCTCCATGCTCTTTATTTATTTTTTGACAATTTTAGCATATTCTGTATAAAGTAATTTTTGTTATTTATTATTATGTATTTATTTTACCATAAACTAAGAGGAGGGTAGAACCACATCACATGTTGTCTGGCTTTTAATGTGCACAACACACTTTGTATAAACGAAATTCATTTTTGATTTAAATTCACCTGATGTAAAGAAATTGTCAATCTATGAAATATGGATCATATATGGTAAAAGCTTAAACTGAAACTTTCCTGCAAATACGATCAATGTTGTTGTTTTTATTAATAGCAATGGCGTTTAGTTTCCTCAAATAAGTAATATCAATATTTCTTTGTTCATTTGTACCATTATTGTTTTAAGAAACTAATTTAATTGTCCATTAGAGACCATAGCAGGACAGTTTAGGCCCATCCAGCACCTTTACAAATATATTTACATTTTTATCAGGTAGTTTCTCCTTACTCGCTGACACACGAAGCAGTGCGCATGCGTCACCAGGTGGCCCCGCATCGTTCTTTTATGGCCAGGTGAGGCGATCCGGTCCAGGTAAAAAAGTAAAGGTTTACTTTGGGACCGAAGGCTCAATGAGATAGACACGGCACCGGATCGACTAAAACCCACCAAAGGCAGCAGAAGACAAAGAATGTCAATTATGGGCAAAATGGGGGAATGGCAGGTATGTGCTGCTTACTTTAAGACAAAGACACAGCTGTGAAAATTCATGAAAACTGTCAAAGTGTCGACTTGCTGTAGGATGGGGCTGCACAGCCACCGTGAACATTTAGTAAATAGAGTTGTTACAGTACAGTCGTGTAGTTTAGAGGCTTATAGATTTACTCCGGCAAGAGATCATACAGAGAAGTGAAATAAATTTTATTTTGGAAACTCTTGCGGTGATGTAGCTACATGTCAAATTGTCCATTTTGTTGTTTTGCTCTGAAAAACCTGAGGATGTTAATTGCATGTTGTTATAAGTTGTATACTGTATACGCGTTTCAGATACACGTATGTGTTGTATCATACATTATATATGTATATAAACAGACATGAAATGTGCTTTTGTCAAAGGTGGAGTATTGGTGAAACGCAGCCCTTATTTATAAAATGGCTCGTTGCGTCTTTGAAGTAACATCTAACTTATCGTAAATGTACTTATTTACATCTGTTCCAAATTCGGATTACATATTTTTAAACTCATAAATTACAAGGCATCCCATAATGCAGTTTCTATAGAGTGTCGTCTTGTGGGCTTCACTGAAAACATGGCCTTGTTTTGTGAGTTGTGGAGGATTTAAGAGACGACCTGCTGAAACAAAACACTTCACTCGTTAAAACACCGATCACCAGCACAGACAAGCAGCCCAGATCTCCAGAAAGACACTCGCATGCATAGCTGTCATTGACAGCCAGTTTCATCGCTCCATTCTCATTAATAACAACTGCTTGTAAAAAGGCACTCCACCAAAAATGGTAATCCAGGTTTTAAACGAGAGGAGCCAACGCCTTAAAGAGCTGGCGACCTGTCTGCTGACCCACGACCTGCTGAGGTGAAGGCTCGGCCGGCGACAGGGAAGAGCCAGGCTCCCCGAGCCGGTCATTCAAATGAAACAAGGCCATGTTGTTGTGTTAATTATTTACATTCCCCCAAACCCTGCGCCCTTACAGGTAGTCAATGGACCTGTAGAGCCGCTTCGAATGGCTCACCTTTTTAACATAACATTGTAAGAATAGCCTCTCAAGGTCTCCACTCTCAATGGGATTAAAATAACAGTTTGGGAGTTTAAAAATCAAGGTTGGCAACAAAGTGTGACAGGAAAGTATTTGCATAGGCATGCTGTTTTCACATCAAGTCCGAGAAAAGTCATCAACAAGACACTGGTTTCTACTGGAAAAAGTTACTTCACAGAAAAGACAGTTGCTCCTTTTTTTATCATACAAATTTAACAATATGGCAAAAATAGCATTTCTGGAGTCAAATGTGATTTTCTTTAGCCTCGGAAAGACTTGTAGAATTATACTAGAAACCGTCCCAGGTGCATGCAGGTCCCTATGCATGACTATACCCTCCTCGAAAAACACACACACCTCACTGAACAGTAGAAATAATAAGCATGTGTAGCGTCTTGCTGCTTTAGTTTTTACCTGTGCGCTGTCCATTGGTGTTGTGTGAGCAGATGGGGGGAATCAAACGGCTGTTGATATGCTAATGAGGCCCTGTGCCAGTGTTATTACAGAGCTGCTCCAGCCCTTCACTTCCACCATTAGAGGGAGACCTCAGAGCGCAAGACAGACAGCAGCCCACAGCTTCAATAAAAGTAGTTTTTCTGAGCGGGGAGCACAATTCACTGAGTGAAAACAAGACTAAGGCGATACCTATACTCAATATCCACCTCAACAATCCATGAAAATGCTCTGGAAATTAACTGATAACATTAAATATGAAGATTGCGAGGTAAGGGGCTGCTTTGATTTGTTTAATTAAATTTAACCTGTGAAATGTAAGTTCATGATTTGAGAGATGTGTTGTATTGTTTTGATCCAAATATGTCATTCCTTTGACAGCTGTTAGTGAACACATTTAATTCAACTGCAGGATGAATAGATCCATGTCTTTATTGAATTGCATGGGTTCTTTTTTTTGCATATTTGTTAAGAGTAAAACTAAACGATCATAATATTTAGTAAGAATGACAATAAATAAGAATGTTAATAATCAGAATTATAACAATAATAATAATAATGAGAATAATAATTTTGCATTATGGCAATAACAGCTGTGTTTAGTTAAAATCAGTACAATCACACTAGTGATTTAGTTTAGTTATATTTAAATTCACATTTAAAAATATATCCAAATATTAAATGATACGTGGAAACATTACAATACTAATATACATTTACCATGCATTTAATTAAAGTAAATATTTTTGCTAACACAGCCTCCTTTATTCACTGCTCAAATGCCATGGACATTTACCCTTCAGTTTGAATTTATCTGCAATTTGAGACTTCGCGTGTGTGCCTGTATGTGTGGAGTGCATACACTGATGATTGTTTTATGGGCATCGACTATGTTTGGCAGTAATATCAGGGACTTGTTTAGGAGTGGAGAAGCCAGTCGAACGTGTTTTCACCCGCGTCCTGGTGATAGGGACGGCCGGTAGTAGGAAAACAAAAGCTGGGCACCTCTAGATTCATACTGTAGTGATTGCTTTAATTTACAGGCAATGTTTTCCCGCTGGTGTGGATTGTAAAAAAAATTATATTTGCTATCGAAATCCGGTCACTACCCGGTGTTTCATAATTTAAAAATATTTGATTTAGCAGGAAGAGGAGTGGAGCTCTTTGAGCTGCGCGTAAAAGTTGTCAGAGCGCCGGATCCGAGCGGCCCTGTCATAGACTTTTGGAATTTATTTTTCGCTTTCCGGGTCAAAGTTAAAAGTTAGCCGCTGTGACTCTGGGTTTGGAGTTGAGGAGGAACCGGTGGATTAATTCGGCGGAGACAGAGGAGAGAAAGGAGACCCATGGAGGGCAGCTCGCTATCGGAGTCTGAGGTGGGAAAACAAAGGGACGAGCGGTAGAAATGAGCCGGTCGGAATTACGTCGTCTGCTGGATTTTCACCCAGTTCAGAGGTGCACGTTGTTTCCTTCCATGGCTTCTTCTTACCCTGTCTGTGGTCCACCTCCCTTCATTCCTATGTCTTTCTTTCACTTTTGCGCTTTGGCCCTGGGACCCTTTTAAAATGCCCCCCCCCCCCCCCCCTCCCTCTCTCTCTGATTCGTCAGACGAGAGTGAGTGTCCCTCTTTTTGTCTCTCTCTCTCTCCACTCCCTCAACAGTCTCTCACTCCCTCTTTCTCTCTCACTCCCTCTCTCTCCCCATCTCTGATTAGATATACTGATTCCTCCTTTCAATGGACGTCATTTAAGCGCAGACTCCTGCCTTGAGTTGCGTCCTCCGCTTCACGCCCGATTTCCGACCATTCTTTCCTTATTATTAAGTATTCCTGCAATATTAATAGTCATGAATGCGTTCTATTAGGAGTCCAAGAGGGAGACGAAGAAGCGGCTCTTTTGCTAATATGAGCTCAAGCGAGGGGACGGCAGCACTGTGATAGAAGCCAGGAGAGCAGGGAGAAAAAAGGTTTTACCAAGAGAAACTTTTCAACCTAAATCCGTCAGCACCGCCGAATATCTGCATTTTTCGACCCACGTGAAGGGCAGCGGGGATCTAACCATTTATTTCTGATGGATTATCGTCCTGCTTCTGTGGCACATATCTGATCGCCGGGGCCATCGTGATCTTTCAGGAGAGAAGAGTCTTTTCGGGGGGCTACAATTTTTTGTTTTGCTGGTTAATTCCCTTTGCTCGCCCCCCTAAACACGCAAAGTGTTTCTGAACTGATTATTCTTTTCTTGAGTGGCACCAAACATCCTTTAAAATGTTAGTGCACAGTTTTTCCGCGATGGTAAGTTGCTGAAGCCTCACCGTGTCAGATACTTCGAATTTGTTTGCATATCACATTTTACTATAGCCTAATATTTCTTTCCACTGAACAATGTTTTGTGAAGCTTGCATGCTTAAAAACTGTGTGACACTTTGGAGGAGTGCTGGAATATTGCAAGGCTCGGTTATTTATTCGAGAGCATTCCCACCTCCGGATTTCCGATGTTTTATTTGTTATTTTACTTTCGACCGTTTATCAACATTATTCTATTTGTAAAAAAAAAAAAAGCGGACACATCGACCTAATTGATGTGTGAATTTATTGTCGTTATTGTTTAAAATCAACCAGGATAAATTATTCATATTTAATACAGATTCCACACATGGTCTAATTCCTGTCATACACTCAGGCCATGTTTGATAATGCCCCAGTATAAGCCCGCAGAGCATTCTCCAGTTAAAACACAGAGGGGAACTGCAATCATTTATGGTTGTGTATTTCTAAAATGTATTAAGGCTAAAACACACTCTTCTTCTGTCCTCCCCTGCCAGGACCGTCACGACGGCACCAGCAATGGGACAGCCAGGTTACCTCAGCTGGGCGGCGTGGGCCAGAGTCCCTACACGAGCGCCCCTCCGCTCTCCCACACACCGAACTCGGACTTCCAGCCCCCGTACTTCCCCCCACCCTACCAGCCCATCTACCCGCAGTCTCAGGATCCTTATTCACACGTCAACGACCCGTACTCCCTCAACTCTCTGCACGCCCAGCCGCAGCCGCAGCACCCGGGCTGGCCCGGCCAGAGGCAGGGTCAGGATAGCGGCCTGCTGCACCAGCACCGCAGCCTGCCCCACCAGCTTTGCCGAGAGTACCGCAGGGAAGTGCTCCTACCGTCCGGCCACGGCATCGATACGGGACTGTCGGACTCTATCCCTATCCATGGAATACCTCACTCTTTAGACGACGTTCAGGTGAGGCAGCAGTTACCTGGGTTTCTCTTTTTGTTGGGCTTACTCTGTTAAAAAATAATGAGTAGTATCCCTGTTATTATTAATGTTAGGAACAATTGGTTAACACTGCTATATTTTGAACTAATATTATAATAAAATAATAACTGCAATGGTGTTATTTTAATTTTATTATAATTATTTTAACATTTGTTCAAGCATTTCATAATTACAATTCATATATAACATTTTATTTAATATTATTAAGGTATTAGTTTAATAAACATTAGCAGGATTACACGCATTCAATGAGCCATTTTTTACTGCCTGAAAAAAACATGACAATATTATTTCGATTAAAAAAAGCACAATTTTGCATCGTTATTTATATTTATAAAATAGATTTAGCGTTTTCAAACATTAAATGTTAATAAGGCTGTTAGTCGCATAATTCTTTTTTTCATTAAAAAAATTATAATTATCACTTAAATCCAATTAAATAAGATACAAATCAAACAGAAACAACGCGCCCGTATTTCCACACGGATTTATTCATGTCCTCTGACTTTATTTGAATTCTCAGTTTAAAAACAGATGAAGCTCGCCGTTCTCTATGAAGAATAACATTATAATACATTAGGAGAATTGAGTTTGGTGGATTGAGTTTAGGTAATATCCTACGATTACTAAAGATGCATGATAAACGAGCGCTAAAATTGTCAATAACCCTCATTCTTATTTAGAGGATTCTTCCCAGTTTTTAATCAGAAACAAACACCAATAATCCTCTAATTAGTTCATAGGCCTTTAATAGGCTGCGCTGCCGTAATTACTATCCAATCTAGATTAGAAGTTTCCTTGTGAGTAGAGCCAATATGAGGGCGAAATTAGGTCAGGATTATGGGGCGACACAGCTTCGTTATTTAAGTCTGAGTTTGTGATCTAGTGTAACGCGTCCTTCAGTGTAACCCGCTGAAAATACGCATGGACAATAATAACAGGCATGGGCCCCGATAGCCTCCATGTTGGGTGATTGTGGCCGCTAATTGTGTCAGGCTTTGTTCGTGCACAGCGTCCTGAGATGCATTCACTTACACAGGACTGAGGCTGAAATGTTCTTGCCTTTGTGCTAAAATTGTCCTTTTTCCCCCATTTTTGTTATAGTCTGTTGATGATCAAGGAATTCACATTTCCGACCAGACTGTAATTAAAAAAGGTAAGCAATTTCCTCTGAGATACAATGCATGTTTCTGCAACGCACACACACACGCACACACACACACACACACACACACACACACACACACACACACACACACACACACACACACCATTCACCATTCTGCTCGAGAGAACTCGATGCAATGCGGTAATGCCTGACTGATCCTAATACGCAGTAGCCTATTTTTCATTACATGGTTTCCAAGTGCATCAAACTGGCTGCACCTTTTTTCTCGCTGATGGAATTTACTGTCAGCGTTACAGAGCAGCAGGGAGATGAGTAGAGCTGGTGGGCTTTGTAGGCCCGTGGTATTGATGGTCAAAGATACAGTCCTGGCACTAGATAGACGGTCCTGGCACTTCAGTGGTGAAAGCCAAAAGCTGCAATCACACTGCATGGTCAAATTTAAAATGGAAGTTGGTAGCGTTGGATGGAATAGTCGTAGTGTATGCAGGATGATACTGTGTCATTTAGGGAGGGAATCAAAACTCTGCTTGGAAAAAGCACTGACTGATTAGCTAAGGTTGTTGGATTATTATATGTTTTATGTATTCGCTGTGAAAAAAAATCAGTTTTATTCAATATAAAACACGATGAGGCCCTTTTCACGATCAGCTTTCAATGCGTTTTGTCAGGTCAAATTAGAACTCACTAGACTAGATTTGGGGCGATTTTTCTTTCTCTCTTTTTCTGTCTTTTAATTCTGTCTTTTTCCATTCTCTCTATTTTGAGTCTTTCTATCTGCGCATCAACATGATAATTGGCTTCTTATATTAGTAATCTCAAGAGTTCGTTTAACTCCTATTGTCTCTATTAGGCTCCCCTGAGCCATTAATGTCACAAGTGATCTATCCAAAGGCGCACAGTCCCCTTTGTCTCCGGTTACTGCACACCAAAACGGTGTAAAGCCCAGTAGTGCTGAGCCCCTCACCACCACCCCCACCCCCGGTTTGAAATCACACACGGGCGATTTTGCTGGATACCGAGGATATGTCAAGATAGGTAGACTTTATCAAATCTCTCGGTTGGTGTGGTTGTTTTGTGCAGAGTCGATCCATGGGGCGCACAAGTAGACTGTATGCGCGTTCAGATAGCCTACTGGAGTGTCTCGCTGTCTGCTGCTCAGATCTCCTCATATAAATATTGACCGGTGTTTTTTTTTAGATAAAGAACAGATGAATGGATATTTTCAGAATTGTGTTCATATGTGATAATTATGTCTGATAACACTGATGTTACTGATAGCACAATACATACTCAAGCATTATTACTATTATTAGGCTATTATTATTGCTATTATCGTTACTATTATTGCCATAGGCCTCTATTAGTCGCTTTTCTCTGCATGTCCGTGTTGCTGAAAGTGTACACACATGTGGTGCTAAACTCTAAATCCGGGGCCTAAATCCCCCCTTCTCATTTAGTTAAGGCTCTGCATTGCATGAAATTCACTGAGCACGGTCTCTCTCTCTCTCTCTCTCTCTCTCTGTCTCCCCCCTCCTCCCTCCTTCCCTCCATCCCTCTATTTCTCTCCCCCCTCTCTCTCTCCCCCATTGCTAGGTCCAGTGTCTTTATCCAAGAACAACAACCTCTCTTCCATCCCCGTAAATAAGGACGGTCTTTTCGGAGGGGTGGTAAACCCGAACGAGGTGTTCTGCTCAGTTCCGGGTCGCCTGTCCCTCCTCAGCTCTACATCAAAGTACAAGGTCACGGTGGCAGAGGTGCAGAGACGCCTCTCGCCGCCCGAGTGCCTCAACGCTTCTCTGCTGGGCGGGGTTCTGAGGAGGTGAGTTCGAAAAGTCTCCTCTCTCTCTCTCTCTCTCTCTCTCTGTACCTGCTTGTCTGTGTGCGTGTGTATTAGCTCTCCCACTCTACTCCAACCCATTCTCTCTGTGAGTATGCATCTCTCTCCCTCGCTCTCTCCTCTGTACCAAGAATAATTAAAATCGACCAACCATGACACCTAGCTCCTGCATTTAAAGTAGGAGGGGTCTGTTAAATTCCATATTAACTTCCATAGCAAACTGTATCTCTCTCTCTCTCGCTCTCTCTCCCTCTCTCTCTCAAATTAATGTAGGCCTAGTCTGTTTCAACCCCAGCTCTATAGGCCCAGTGAAGGCATTACACATGAAAACATTGGTCTCCAGTGAACTGTCTACTGAAGTGCTGTAGACACGCAGCCAGTAATAGTACTGCCTATTAAGTAGGGCTTTATTTATTCATTTTGTACAGTATTTGTTTGCTGGTGAAAAGGCTGGACTCTTTTAGTATTATTTATAGCACGTTTGAGGGATGTAATGAAGGGTAAAGCCAGCCAAATTCAGCCCATTCACCTTTTAATTAGTGAAAAAGAGCTGAACCCAGAGGAAAAAAAATCCCATTCTATTTATATAGCTGAAACACATTTACTGGCTGACATACGATGTAAATATCAGAGTATGCACCACAGGACGTATCATCAAAATCCCAAGTGATCGGACATAATCATTAAACATATTTGACAGTGTATAGGTTAGACTTGTTGGCAGTAAATCCGAACCAAAGTTTTCCTGTCCCTATTCTTTTACTTCCGTATTGTGTGTCTTATATATTAAAATGTCCTCTCTGTTGTGTCACAGGGCCAAGTCTAAGAATGGAGGAAGATCCTTAAGGGAGAAGTTGGATAAAATCGGCTTGAATCTACCTGCGGGAAGACGCAAAGCAGCCAACGTCACCTTGCTGACGTCACTAGTCGAAGGTAAGCCGGGTGCCGTAAATCACGTTCTCACTCTTATAGCTCCCGCGATATCAGGTGTTTGCAAACTGGGATTTTTTTCTCTCTCTCTCTTTCTTTCTCTGTGTTGGAAATCAGCATATGCGCTCATCCGTGTAATGTGGACCGACTTTGCCTCGCAAGTAATAAAGCATGAAGGATGTGTGTGTGTGTGTGTGTGTGTGTGTGTGTGTGTGTGTGTGTGTGTGTGTGTGTGTGTGTGTGTGTGTGTGTGTGTGTCTGTGTGTGTGTCTGTGTCTGTGTAGTGTGTATGTGTAGAGAGAATGGTGCTAGTTATTCTAGTGGCGTTGGCCTTCGCTTTCAGGAGCACACTTGCAGGTCCACGGCTGGCCTAGTTTATACACAGGATGAATTTGTGTTGAAGTCCAGTTAATTATTGAGTGCTGCTTGTTTATTGGGCACCGCTGAGCTGCTTCACCTCATGGATGAGAAGTCGATTGATTTATTAACCCTGCATTATTTCAAACATTCATAAAGCCTGGGTATTGCGAAGCAGGGCTGATTTTTTTAATGGTTACTTAATTCTTTCGTTAATAGCTTCCCATGCTTTGGTTTTCCGTGACGATTTTTGTTGCATGCAAATGGCATGGCGCTGACCTATTGGGAGCTATATGTTTTGGGCCTATTAAAGAATAAATTAGTCAATTATGGTGCGCTGGAAAGATGCCTTTTAGGCGACTGAATAAATCCATTTTGCTTGCAGAGTTGAACCTTATTATTCAGTGCAGTGGTATTTGGTGTGCTGTGGGTTTCCAAAGGTGAATGCTTGCGATGGTTCATTGGTCCTTGTTAATCATTATTGCAGAAGAGGGCCGAATGCAATGTTCATTGTACTTCGTAGAAATGTGCTGCTGTATTGTAATGAGCCTGGAGAAATGTATGATTCTGGGTGATAAGGGGGTGGTGGCACGTGGGGGGTGGATGGGAGAGGGTGGGAGAAGGCAGCCGGTTATTTAGTGAAGGGACACTGCGTTTGCTGAAGTGCTGTCATTGTTTATGATCCGCTCCATTTTATGGAAACGAGTTTACTGGACTTGAGCTTTGATGCTAATTGGCGCATGCGTTCTTCCGGAGTGGAGGCTTATGGGCAGGAAGCCCTGCAGTAAAAACTCAACTGCTTCAGGAAATTAAAACCAAATACTTTTCAAAAAATATTTCAACCAACAAGAGAAGCGAGCTGAGACTCGGGCGGAATGAAACCTGTACTTCTCACAGAAGTATGTAAAGACAAAGTGAGATTTAGGTACAGCCCTTTAAAATTGCTTCCCCATGCCTCTGTGATCTCTTGGACTTTCAATAATGTGCAGGCATTGGTAATCAATGACATGGTGTTAAGCATGACGCTCCGTCTGTATTTCATATCCACTTATTGTTTCTCCTCCATATTATTCCGTTCTCACGGTACGAGGGAGAGAGCTTGACGTGTATTGGCAGCTCGCAGGGCTGTTTTATTATTTTTATATTTATTTTTATTATTATTATTATTATTCCTCGGCTATTATTGTTGTTATCGTCATTAGTGTTGTTGTGAAGGCACAGGTGCTAACCCCGCTGTCTGGACGCTCTGTTCAGATCAGATTAATCATGTGTTGTCCAAGCAGGGAGTGTGAACTGCTCTGAATTTGATGTAACCATATTTAATAAGAAAACCCTTTCAACCTCATTTTTTTTCTTTCTTTCTCAGGCGAAGCGGTACATCTTGCCAGGGATTTTGGTTATGTATGCGAGACCGAGTTTCCAGCCAAGGCAGTAGCTGAATATGTAAACCGTCAGCATTCCGACCCAAACGAACAAGTCCAAAGAAAAAACATGCTATTGGCCACAAAGTGAGTGTTGTTATCACATTTCACTGTGTCACACCAAACGCTCCCCAGTCTGTGTGTTTATTTGACACGAGCACACACGCACACACACACACACACACACACACACACACACACACACACACACACACATACACACACACACACACACACACACACACACACACACACACACACACACACACACACCACACACACACACACACACACACACACACACACACACACACACACACACACACACACACACACACAGATCACTTTATTTACAATTTTCTAATTTTGATTTGAACAAATATAAATACACTAAGTCATATGTTATAATGATAAAATACGTTGACATTATTACCCAATGCTAATTTCAGTCCACTATTAGCCAGCATGATTTTTATCTTACTTATTTATTTATTTATTTATATTTTAGCCACATAACCTACTTTCAAATGTTACTGGACATCTCTGCAACTTATGGTTTTATTCAGACACTTATTTTCTTTTTATTTGCACTTGTGATACAATATAATATTCTGCATTATAATTAAAATACGTGTAGTGCAGTTAAATGCTCTGCTGTTGGTATGTTGACTGGGCCTTTCCCTCATCCACAAGCACCGTTTAGTTTCCTTGTGATTTCAGTGACATTGACACATAGCTGGTTCACATGCAGCGCTACCATTGGTGTTGGTTATTTTTACTATGCGTTAACTGAAACATGGGGATTCCTTAAATGGTCTGCATTTAATATTGATGACGGGCCGCTATAATCAAACAGCTGTCTATAACCGCTTATTACAGGCTTTTTGAGTGGTATTAAAATAGCAACACCATGACATGGAGAGTAAACCCGTGTTAACTCACAGTTCAATGATACAATGCAAATGTCTCTACGTTCTGAAATGTATCTACATACGTTCATAGTGAACTGCATAAGAGCAAGATGTAAACTGGATAAAGATAAAGATGTATTTTGCATGAATAAAAGCATGAATTAATGTTTGTTTTGGTACTTCATAGTTTTATTGGTTCGTGTTTCTACTGTTGGCGATTGGCGATATAATAAGCGATTGAAGTTCAAAGTCTATGCTCCAAAAATGTTCGTTTTACATCGACAAGTCATTTGCACTCATGTTTTCTCTTAAAATCTTATTCTTAATAAAAGTAAGATATCCTGCCTCTGAGCTCACAGATGAATTTCCACCTGTTTGTAGCTGCAGGACGTTTTCTTTAGCCAAGGGTTAATTTCTGAAAACAAAGCAGAGTAAGATAAACAATTTCAGTCCACTAATAAATGTTGTAAAAAAGGACTGAAATTAGTTGATTTGCAGGAGCAGGATCTCACCATAGTGCCGGCTCACTTTTCACTAACTTTAAGCAAATTTAGAATTTACAACCCAGCACCCCTGCAGGACTGACTGATTTAGCTATTTTTGCAGTTTGATTTATTTTCATCGGGACATTAAAATGCATGCAGGGACTTGCGATCTTCTGGCTGGGTCATTAACACACCGCTCTCTCTGTTTTAGGCAAGTCTGCAAAGAGTTCACAGACCTGCTGTCCCAGGACCGCTCGCCGCTTGGAAACTCACGGCCGCAGCCCATTCTTGAACCGGGAATCCAGAGCTGTTTAACCCACTTCAGTTTAATCTCACACGGGTTCGGGACCCCGGCACTGTGCGCGGCAGTCACGGCCCTGCAGAACTATCTGACCGAGGCTATCAAAGCTATGGACAAAATGTACCTCAACAACAACCCCAACAGTCACTCAGATAACGGCACTAAAGGCGGAGACAAAGACGAGAAGCACAGAAAGTGATGTTTCCATCCTACCTTCACCGAGGGCCAAACCCCGGGGCCCTTCTTCTACACCGACCCACACCCCTCCGCCTCGCCCCGGCCCCACCCATCCAATATAAATATTATAAATACCTTATAAATACTATTGATAAAGTTAAACGTGCCACTTCCTGATCTTGCGCGGTTTTACATGTTTTGTTTTTACATCCCACTTTGGATTCACGGGGAAACGACGCAAGAATCTTCTTCTTCTTCTTCTTCTTCTAATTCTTCTTCTTCTTCTTCTTCCAACACCTGAACCATATGAAATGTTATTTTAAAAAAAAAGAAAAGAAAAAAAGCTGCAGAGGAACAGCTCCAGGGCGAGGAAAAAGGTGTATTGCCTCAGCCAGAGGACTTTTTATGTACTCCCCTTATTTTTTATGAGCTGCAACGAATGGACTGAAATCCAGCGACCCCTCTATATCTCAATTTTACGATTGTGACAAAAACGAAGCTAAAAGAGGATGAATTCTTATCAGTATTGTGAATAATAAACTTGAAAAACAAAGAGAAATTCCACAGAGCTCCATGTCATGACTTCAGTTGTAGACTCTCACTCTCTCTCCAAGCGACCAACTTGAACTTTTTGAATTTCAACACGATTCACGGTTATATAAGGGAATCAGTGTTCATGTATGTATATATTTATTTATGTGTAATTTAATGGGAATTGTAAATATGGTGCGTCTGTTGAAACTTCTTTTTTTTTTATTTATCTGGTGCCTCCTGTTTTAGTGGGTTTGAATATTCGATTAGTTCTTCATGTGATTTTATGGTTCTTAGAAAACAGAAGTTTGGGGTATTTTATTTCTCTGGGATATTTCAATTCAGCCCTCTTGTAGCATGTTGAGGCGACATTGAAGCAAGTGAACAAATTGAATAGAAATAAACTTCCATTTCTCTCTATATATATCATCCTTATTCAGTTTTTTATTTGAGACAGAGCACAGGTGAGACCCTGAGGAGAACTGTTTTTTTTGTGTTTCTATTTTCGTTTTTATACAAGCTTTTATGTGTTGTGCCAATCAGAATACGTTTCACCTCTTGTTCTCTCCTTGAAGCACCATAAAAGCAATAAATGGAAAATTGTCTTTTTTTAAATGTTGGAAGACATTCAAAAAACATTTTTTGGGACCACCTGATATCTTGTTATGTCCGATAATGTCCAAAATTGGAGGCGGTTTTAGCTGTATTGTATAGACATGTGCTGGCAATAGTTCCCATGCCTGTCAATGTATTATAGTCCTTTGTTGCCCAGAAAAAAAATAAATATTTGATACGCTTCATCTCGAATTTTATTCATATCTTTTAATTTTTTATTCACTGCTTGATGCGCCCGGGTGTTTGTTTTTTCTATCTGTTTTTTTTTGGTCTTAGTATTTTTTTTCCCATTCTGAACGGCTACAGTAATTGAGTTTAAGTCTCCCCTGACGATTGCTCCTTGCAATAAGCAGCTGAACTCATTGTTTCCCTCAAGTATAATAAAAAAAAATCGTACTTTAAAATCCCTAGTTCAGACTACAGGATCTTATGCAGGCCAAATGGCTCACAACAATGGATATATTCGCGTTTGAAGTGTGCAGCGCCACCCCTCCAGCTAAAACCCTCTGAGATGTATATAGGCCTGGTGTGCAATGTTTGGTTGTTATGGGCTATATTTGGCTCTTCCCCCTTTATTCTGTGCTGGAGCCTTATTTAAAGACATGCATCAAATATTTGTTATGTTGTTTGCCTCTGTAATCAATGACCAATCAGCGCTCAGTGTGCTGGCTTTTTAATCTATATATCTTGATATAATCATAATATTTTCACAAGGAATCTCCTTCTCTAACTGGTATTTTGTCTCATTTTGTTGTGTTTGGCTGAGCGAGCCTATAAATGTTGCTATCACGCAGGCTGTAATAGCAAATCTGATGCTGGCCTTTGCTTTATTTTGCGTGCGGAGCTGCACAGAGCAGGCCGTTGCATAACATTTGAGTTGAGTTTGATTGTGTATTGATGGCGTGGCACCTATAGCTCGAAATCAATCTCGTCTGGAGTATGAATCAGTCTGTTGATATATGCATCTTGGTATTGTTTCTTGCTTTCCCTATTTCACTGTCTGGTAACCATGCAGTTTAAAATATTGTTACACTGGCAGAGCACTGGGCGACCCCCTCCCCTCTTCCTCCTTCTCTCTCCAATCTCCTCAGCAGCCATATTTATTATCTGCATGATTTTCGGGCCCTGGTTTAATTCTGAGGCAGTTGTTTTGCAGGAGGGTGAATGAAGCCTAACTGTACATGTCCTTGGCATAATTGCGATGCAGAGTGCTGGAGCAGGTGAAGCGAGGCATTGTCTGTCAGGCCCTGTTTTTGTTGGCTCAGTCTTCAGATTGTGTGTGGGATCCTGTCCTCAGGCACAATAGCTCACTCATAAAGGGGAGAGACTACCCGGCTGCTCCTGCTATGGTGGATGTGAGGGGGGAATAGCATAAATAGTCACTTTTAGGGAAAACAATCGTATTAAAACAGCATTCATTGGTATTAGCGGAAAAGGAAGCCCCTCACGTGTGACATTAATGCTAATGTTATTTAATAAATGTATCGGGTTTGGTTGAATGAAAACAGGTTTTTCAGGGTGAAACGAACGCATTAGAAATAGTGGTATCTGTGACAATGGTGGATATTTGTGCCTATTATTAGTATGAGATGAGGAGGATCGCGAGGCCTGTAATTGTGTCTTTTTGTGTAATGGAATTGGAGTGTTAAAGAAACTCCAAATCCCATTGTCTACCGTTTGTTTACAGTGATACTAGCCTATAATTTGCATACATTTTTAATACAAAATTGTAATTTTACCCTAAGTCGATCTTAAACAGGTAGAGCTAGTTTCTCACAATGCATCACAGCGAAAGTCATTTGCAAAAAAAAAGCAAAACAAGGAGGACTGAAATTTGAAGAGCCAGTCAGCAATACCCAGCTGAATTTGGCTAATTCAATCCATAACTGCTGCTTGTCTCAACTAAAGCAATTACAGCTGATTCCCGTATAGTAATTAATAAGTGTGAGGCCTGTTGTTATCAAATATTCTGGAGGATATGCGAAATAAAATATAAAGTAGGGGTTAGTGATTCATTTTGTATGATTAAGCGTCTTTTGCAGGCAGCTGAATCTTAAGGAGGGAGTGTGGGTTATTCTTTATTTATTCATTTGATACATTATTTCACTGCTGGTGAAGTGGCGCACTGTTGATGTGTGTAGCTTGTAGCAGAGATGTAATGACGGACAAACACACATTCAGTTGAACTACCTCTGTGTGCACACTTTATTCTGACACAAATCTTACTTTAAATCTAAAGCTGCAGCGCCACATTTAAATAAATTAAGTTTGCATCTACGATTAAGTTATATCTTGATTTAATGCTTGTGTGCTAATACTGCAAATATATTTATTTTTCATGCTACGCCACTTCTATGTATCAGTGTCTGTCTCGCATTTAACGCAACTTTTCATCTTCAACCAGCTGCACATCAGTGCTGCGCTCATCAGTCCTGTACAAATGTGTCCCATCCACTTTACACGCAGACATGTTTGTGGTCAGAAAGTATTTAGTTGATGGTGCTGAGGTCATTGCTTGGTGAAAGGAGTGTCTGCATGGCCTAATTACCCTGTAGCACCATGGCTACAGCAATCTGCACTGTAACGCTTGCAGGCAATGCTTTGGAGCTGCTTGCCTACATGCGAGATATAGGACAGCAGCCTACGAGGCCTAGATTTCTTCGCTGCACTGCCGCACATGTTATATTGCTGTGATTGGAATTTGATTTAAGCCCAGCTGTCCTCTTGACATTTAAACAGAAGGATCTGCTGGAGATTGTTTAAAGATGATCAGTCATAGCGCACTACTTTGGGAGAAAAAAACGGATCAGGGTCCACACAGTGCTGGAAAGTTTTTCCTTATTGATGGAACAGAGATGTTTTGATGGAGGAGTTTGATAGAATACACATGTTGATGCTCCAGAAATAGTAAAGGGACAAAGTCACATGATATAGAGCAGATAGTCACTTCTGCAAACACATGTCTGTTAGAGCAGGCCCTGCTCAGATGTGTTACCACCGGCGCGTTTTAAACTACTAATTTATAAACGGCGTGGACAAGACACAGGGTTCCTTTAAATGACATTTGATACGGTTATTGGTGAAATCGAATTAGGCTATGTGACTTTAAAGTTTGCAATGAAGCGCAAAATGGCTAATTGTCCTCAACTCTGACATCAGCCGTCATTTGGGGCGTTTGCCCCCCGCCTGGCGCTGACCCCCTGTGGGCCTCTTGCCCACATTGCGAGCCAGGGCTCAGAAGCCAAGAGAGGTCAATGACTCCTTCAAATCATCAAATCACCCTTGATTACTTGAGACATTAGGTAATCGATTAGAAAACATTAAGTGACTTTGAATAAACAAAGGGACTCCTGATTCCACCGCAATATGGCTCATTCACAAAACATGAGAGGTGTTTGATTAGTTGACATCTGCAAGGAGGAACACGTGCACACCTCTTTGCACGCACGCACGCACGCACACACACACACACACACACACACACACACACACACACACACACGTATATGTATATATACACAATAAACATTGTTTGTGCGCTGTGACAGCTCTTATCAGGAATCATTGTAGTCCTCCAGTCGCCTATCGAGCACTGAGGTCTGCCAATTTCATGGGCTCGTGTATCCTCAAATATATGAAAAAAGAGCTGATTAAAATTGTGTTAATGTTTCCCCACTTGGTTAATGCAGTTTATATTCTTGTTTTAGTCATTCTCCCTCTCCCTCTCTCCCTCTCTCTCTCTCTCTCTTCTCTCTCTCTCTCTCTCTCTCTCTCTCTCTCTCTCTCTCTCTCTCTCTCTCTCTCTCTCTCTCTCTCTCTGTGTCTCTCCCTGCATCCTCTGCAGTCAGCCAGGGGGGGAGTGTCGCCCCAGGCCAAACATATGCTTCTTTCCATTGCACTAATCCAAATGCAGCGTGGAGGAATAATTGCTCGAGTGGCCGTGGCTTCGCAGGGGCTTTGTCCCTCACTGGCTCCCGTCAGCCAGGCACACGCCATTTCAATCAACTCTCCATCTCTCTCTCTCTCTCTCTCTCTCTCTCTCTCTCTCTCTCTCTCTCTCTCTCTCTCTCTCTCTCTCTACCTTTTTTCAAACCAGACCCTCACGCTTCATAAGCACACAGCCACATCCTTTAAAAAGCGTTTTTATTTTCCCCTCATGTTGTTGCTGCTGTCAGGTCACCCCATCTTCATTAATATTGACAGTGCACCACGTTGACAGGCTTTATGGGCAAAACGGACGCATGAGCAATGAATACAAATGAAAATGACTTTTTGGTTACTTTTGTCAGCTCCTAGGACTATTTTAGATATTGTTCACAGATTCCAAGCACCAGGCATTATTCAGTCAAGAAGGGGAAATCCACTTGGTCATCCAACCAGAAAGCTGACAGAGCTGATTTTAACTTCCTTTGATTTCTACAGAATATGTTGCGAGGAACACAAACCTTAAACCTCGAGGCAGTTTGGGAATCTAAAATGCTGAGGGCCAAAGCTTTACTCTATTATTATGGATTAGCAAACAACATTATTATTGTTATTATTGCTATTATTAACTATTAACTATTAACTATTAACTATTAACTATTAACTATTAACTATTAACTATTAACTATTAACTATTAACTATTAACTATTATTATTATTATTATTTAATTTATAATTATTAATAATCATAATTATAATAATAACAATACTCCTCCTCCTCCTCCTACTACTACTACTACTACTACTACTACTACTACTACTACTACTACTACTACTACTACTACTAATAATAATAATACAAATAATAATAATAATTTAACATTTGAAACATTGGGAAATTTGATACATTTTGGGGCATAACAGCAGGTGGACAAACAGCCCGTGTCTGTCAACCCGTCCCACTGTGCCAAGTTTTGTTATGACTTTCATTATAAAAGGTGATTCGATAAGGAAATAAAAATGTCTGCTTTCCTGTGATGAATTTCCAAACATACAAAGTTTCACCTCGGCCTGTGTTGTGTTGAGAACACACAGACATCCGGTGCTTTAACACCCCGTGTAATCCTTTGCCTTATTTTCTGTGAATCAACGATGGAAAATCACTCTAGTAAAATGGAGCATTTGCTAGGAAATCACATATTTCCACGGATAAGGAATGGAATAAGACAGAGAGAGAGAGAGAGATGGGGGGGGGGGGGGGGGGGGGGGGGGGGGAGCAGCGGAGAGCTGTGGATGTCTGACTGAATTAATAGACATGATAATTTCACACTATTTCATAGTGAGCTATCTGTTCCATCACAGCAAAATAAAAGGGTCACCGCGCAGCTGTGGCAAACCCCAAGCGTTATTATGAAGTTTGATGACAGACCCCCACCCTTTCTTTCTTTCTCTCTCTCTTTTTTTTTCTTCTCTCTGGTACTTTGCTTCAGGCCAGCAATAGCTCGGGGCCACGCCGGTGCCTCCCCATGATAAAGGACTTATACTCTGTCTGTGCGCAAAGAAAGCCGCAGCAGCTTCTCTCTCTCCCGAACCTAATCAACTCACTGGCTTGGCCCTTTAACGATTGGTATACACCCCCCGCCTGTCTCTCGTTCTCCATCCCTCTCTTTTCCCCTTTCTCTTTTCCTCTTTCTGTGAGTTGCTGCACGTTTTGTTGGGCATTTATTTTGTTATCCTTACGTCCACCCCAAAATACTGTAATAATAATACTGATAATAATACTAATAACAACCATAATAATAATAATAATAATAATAATAATAATAATAATAATAATAATGTTTCATATAAATACACAATATAAACTAAATACTGTTAAAAACAGAAATAAACAGGAATCGCACTAGGTCTATATAGCATATAAAATAATAATAATAATAATAATAATAATAATAATAATAATAATAATAATAATATATTAAATAAATATAATATATACATACTTTTTAGGCGCAGAACTTTGCCTCCAAATGTCTGTTCCCAGAATCGGTGTGCAAGAACAGAAGATGTATATTTCTGTTCCAACAAAAATGCCTATTTGTTTCCTAAAATAAAATAAAAAAGAAGAAGAAATTCATAAAGTAATGGGACACATACTGAACATACCATGGCCCTCTTCCCCTGAAGCCTCCAGGTTGATAAGCTCCTAAAACTCTAATGCCAGGTGATAGGGCCCATTCTCTCCATATGGCTTTGCTTCTGCCTTCAGGTTAGACAGTTGTAACTTCATCCAGCAAGAAACAAACTCTCATGCAGTGACTACAATATTTATTCTTAGATGTAAAGTGAGTGTTTGGTGCTAAATTCTTACAAATAGCACTATTTTTTTTTTTGGGGGGGGGGGTGAAATATGTTCTGCAGTGTAATTATTTTGATAAAAAAATAAAAGAATATAGTGCCATAAATAAATGTTCAGTTCACACTAAAGTGAATATAAGGACCCTTGGCAATTCTAAGAGTAATGTTGGTGTGTAGGCCTATGGATTAATGACCCTCATGTCCTTCATCATCCTCACCACCTAATAAGAAATAAGTTGTTTTTTTCACTTATTGAATTTACTTTTCTATTTTTTAAGCTTTCATCTCTTTCACTTTATTGATTGTCATTTCTGTTTGAGCAGCAAACAGTGAAGAGTGACAGTGAGAGCTGGAGAAAGAGAGGGGGAGGGATGTGTGTGTGTGGGGGTGAGGGGTGTCCAACACTCCGGAGAGCGCACAATGTCACAACCGTCGGAGCTACCAGGAGGTTGTATTTGTATTTGTTGGACAAGGAATGACACTTATTTGTATATGTGTGAAGCAGTGTGACTGAAGCAGGCCTCACCATGACCAAATCATTACCCCATAACCCTAATAAAGAAAATACAAATGTATAGAATTGAAACCCTGTAAATGAAAAAGATGAATTTATGATCATTTTGGCTTTTAATAGATCTTGAAAGCTTTCTGATATATTGATCTTTGTAAATGTACAATATTTCTTCTGCCTGCTTTTAATATCTCTCTACTTTCTGTCATGCTAAAGGATTACAAGCTTTCATTGTTTAGGCTACAATTCCACACATAATAGAGTGGGAAACCCTGCGAAACAGCATTTAGACTATTGTTAAAAGGAAGTCTCTATTGAAAGCAAAACTAATGGAACTTCTCTCAAGGCACGGTGACCCTTGTGCACATATCCAGTGTCAGAGAAAACGTTTAATTTCTCTTATAATAAATCCGTATTTGGAAATGGGAAATAATGAGTAACGTGCTAAAATAACATAGTAACCTAACTGTATGTGGAAGGCTTTACATGCTGGTCTGTTATCTCGTGTCAGTAATAACACAGCACTTTAGAAACACTGGAAGTCACTGGACGTTTTTAACTTTGCAAAATCATCCCAAACATGTCTGATCATGAGACTTTATTGCGTTCCGACGAATGAAACGAAAAAGTCATCTGAGCGACCACACAACGTTATTTTTGCACCAGATTGATCACACAGACATATACATGGTTCATGACAGTGCAGAAGTCCAATACAGTTTTTGTCATTTCCAGAAGATCCTTTGGGCAGCTGATTCATAACGTGCGATACTTTACGATAAACAGCCACATTATTAGCTTAAAGGAGAGTCTTGTATGGTTGAGAGAGTTAGAGAGCTTGGTCTGGCCTCTCGGAGCCTGTGAAGAAATGGTTTTGATCTTACCACAGGCTAAACACTGCCAACAGGACTTGACATTGCAGAACAATTTCCCAATTACCTTTTGACATGCATATTGACACAAACGCGCAAAACTGTAATTTTCCCTCTGAATTTGTTAGCTTGAGGGGTTCACTTTCATGCCAGTGGATTGTCAGATGTGCGGCTCTCTCTCCCTCTGTTGCTCATACTTACTATCTCTCTCTCTCTCTTTCCCAGTATGCTTACATTTGAGTGTCCAGAAAAAGGATTCCCTCCTGACAGCTGGAAAATGGAAAAGACCATTTTCAAAATGGAGGTAAAAAGTGTGAACTTTTCAAGGCTTTGTTCATATGAAACGCATTTTCTGCCAATATTTAAATCTAATGGAAGTTTGCATTTCAGTTGTCTTTTTGCGTTTACTTGTTGTGTATGATTATATATTATAATCTGTGAAAAAGTCTATTTTTTCCATCATGGTTCAGGGTTTTTGGAAGCTTCATAGATGTAAATGCGATTTGATGGTTTGCTTCCACAAACAAGTTTCATCTAATACCACTGAACACTTGTGTGCCAAAAACCTCAACCTTTCCCAATAAACTTTGTGAAGCTCACAAACATGTTGTCTCTCCATTGTCAATCTCAAGGTTCTGACCAAACTCAACATGCCAGTTGACACTGAAATGCCATAATCACTGGGATGTTTTCTTGCGTTTGAGATGTCCAGGCAGCAAAGAGAGGGGAGAGGACGATGGCGGTGTCATCATGAGCTTGTCATCGTGTTCGGCTTGATTGGCACATGCTAGGCCAGATTACATGAGCTGGTGTTGATGGAGGGTTACCCTGAGACTCCCAGACGTCTGCGATCAGGAACCCCTGAAAACTGGGTCAGGCTTGGGCTTGGCTCTGCCCGAGTCCTTTTTCCCCAGCGTTAGTCCCGATGCAAGTGTCTGTGGAAGAGGAGGATCAAGCCTCAGGCCTCGGATGAAGGCCAAAGCCCAAGCCAGTTTCTCAACCCTCCCATGGTTCTCACTTCCAAAAACAGAATCATAGACATGTGGAGCCTTTTTGAAGACGCAGTATAAGATATTTTATGACACCTTTGGTTATTCATAGTGATTGCTTTGTCTTTTTTCAGCGTAGGCAATGGCTTGACACAGTGTCTACTTATGGTTCTTCATGCTTTTCACGTTGGTTCCAATTTAAAATGTTCAGTTTATCACCGGCCCCAGCCCTTCACAAAGAAGGCACATCCATGATTTTGTTTCCACTCCTTCATTAAAACATAGCATATTAGGCTGTCTCCTGATTGTGTAAGATGAATCTGAAGAAACCGTAATAGAGGTTGGATGTCCGTTTGCTTTGAACTCACATATTTAAAATAGACTAAAAGTCTGGTAACATATTGAGCCCTCATGACGAGCAGTTCACGACCGGCCAAAGTGTTTATACAAGACACATTTCAAAAGAAAAGCAGAATTTCTTTTGACACTATAGGGTAAACAAATGGATCAAATGAAGGATAGAGGCCAGTGTGTTTGGTTGAGAAATCAAATTATATATCATAAAGTTCTCACTGGTCTTATTGAGGAACCACTTTAATGACTGTGGTGACAGCGGGTGGAGTTTGACATTCGAGTGACATTCAGCCACAAGTCCTTTAAAACATTGTGGCTACATTGCTGTGGCTTAAAAGTAAAACAAATATAAAATGATTTGCAGCACTTTGTAGAGAGCAGAATATAGTATTCTGTTCATTACAAGGACAAGTATAGTTAACTGGCAGACTATTCTGAACCTCTTAGATGCAACCTGAAAGGATTAATCATTTCCCTGGTCCTGAAGAAGGAGCAAAGCAGTTACAAATGAGAAAATGTAAATGCAGCCTATATGAATTCACCATGGGCACTCTCTTTATCTCCCTCCATGGCCGAGGTACACACTTTCAAAAGTGTGCAACCCAAATGAGCTCTGTCTTCTTTCAGTAGTCACCTAAATTAAAGCAGCCACAACTAAGGGCTGGGGCTGAACGCCAAAGCTTTGCAGTGGCAGCACCGTGTTTAACACAAGTTCCATTAAAAAGAGCCCATTACTACTACTGAGGGAAACGATGCCCGGGGCCTCTCTAAAGTGTTGCAAAAACCTCATTGATAATTAAATGTTGGTTACCCCCGGTATGCATCGCTCCCGCACTTTGCTTACCAATCAAACCTCCGCCCACCACTGCTGCCATTCGCTCTCTCTCCTCAGTGTTTATCAAGGAATCATACAGCTCTCTAATAGGTGCCAATTAGAACCAATGGGGGCTCTGGGGTTAATTATTCCCAACACATTATTTGATTGAGCGTATTTAGAGCAGTACAGTGTTGGGGAAAAATGGTGACAGGGGGAGCAGTAGATAACGCCTTCGTCTTTGTTGATGTACACTCACAGACAGTGACAGACATGCACACACGCACACATGCACACGCACGCACACACACAAACACAGACACTTTAAAATCCTGTTCCTGAGCAGCTGAAACAGCGTTCTTCATCTTCCTATAGCGTGAAATATTCAAAATTTGATTCTAACTTTTTGTCCATTCTATACACCTTGTGTGAAACAATATACAAATGGAGGAAAAGGTCTCAAGTTGCACCACCCCTTGTTCCAAAACCACTGCCAATTGATTTGATTAGGATCCTCACATCATTCAAAGTCCTTTTGCTTTGCATGCTCGGCTCCTAACGGCTCGTGTTGATGTCTCAAGGTAGCGTGAGAATACAGACAGCAGGATAAAAGAGGCAACTTGTTAATAATTTGTATTGTTGAATAATCTCACTCACACAAATAAGAAATGCCCCAAATGTATTAGATTTTACTGCTGAAGCGAACAAACAAAAACAACAACTCGTGAAAAATCATTATGCAGGTTCTTTCAAGTGCAACGTAGAGTGTATCGACATCAATAATACAATAATATGTGAAGAGGGAGAAACAAATGTGGATTCAAGCAGCTCTCCTTGAACAGTAAACACTGGCAAGAGAAGAAAGTAAAGAAAGAGCAAGGCAAAAAAATGATATGCACAATGAGCTGTAGGTATCTGATTTATGCTGGGCAAATAGATAATAATCATTATGCCCAAATAGTGCCTCTCCTCAGTCACACAGCAAAGAAGCAAAGACATAAAAGTAAGTTGAGAATAAAGCTTTTGACAGGTTGCTAATGGATCGCTGTAGGCCCATCTGTTTCACTGCAAATAGAGAAATGGTGGGGTTTTGATTTGGGTGTTGAAACTGTTACCACTGTCACTGTAAACAATAATTGTCAAACATATTTACCTCGCAATCGCTTTAGCAGATGTTCCGCTTTTTGTTTCAAGCGGCTTTTTTGTGTGTTGTATCTCCCCTCTGCAGACACACCACATGCCCCACCACCACCACTGCTGCACCCCCAACTAGAATATTGAGCAGGTATTTGCGAAAGGTGCTCCAGGGCACAGAGTGCGAGGGATTGGGTGGGGCGGCGGGGAGAGGGGAGGAGAAGGGAGAGGGGAGGAGGGAAAGGGAGAGAGAAGGAGGGAGGAAGAGATTATCTGGGCCCTTCATCAGTGGTTCAGCCCCCCACCTCCTCCTCCTGCTCCTGCCCATCGTGGAGCCCTGAGGGCCCGTGGAGGCGGCCCCGTGCCTTGCAGCCATGCAACCTCTTTATCACTCTAATCTGTTAATTGTAGGCACTCAATTGGCACATGGTGGCTTTTTATTAGAGCCTCCCAACATTAACTAGATAGAGAATGTAAAGAAGCTGGTGTGGCCCTCGTCTTTTCAGTTTGACTCTTTCTGTCTACCCTTTAAAGCATAAGTATACCAGTAACTCTCCACATAGAATTTAGCAGGACCCATAGGTCCTACATTCTTCACACTTAGACTTTTAAAGCCTCTTTTTTAACAATTGAAATGAACATTTAAATACAATAGCACCTGTTTTAAAAAAACAAAGCAATAACTTAACCTGATGTTTTGAGTTTAGAAGCTGCAATAAAGAATTAAAAAACATGACGCTTATTCCAAATGAGAGACACGATGTATCTCTTCTTTCTTCCCCCCCTTGATGTTTTCCCCTCACAATGGAGGCTTGGCTCTTTAGAAGGAGGATGAATGCAGCGCTGACCCTTTATTGCAGGCAAGTGATCAGCAGATCTGATCTCAGGTGTTCAGCTCTCCTCCCTCTGTTCCTCCTGCTGTCTTTGTGCAGCTTGTTACAGTGAGCTGACCCCCCCGCCAGACCGTGGAGACTCTGAGGGACGACTGAGGTCTCCCTCCTGTCCCGTCCAGGCTTGTCTGTGATGACTGCTCTCCCCCCCCCTCATCCTCCTCCTTTGTTTGTCAGACTTGTGGTTTGTATCAATGAGACGGCTGAGATGTCCACAGGTCTGTTTTAAAAATAAAAGGGGTGGGGGATTTACTCATGCTGTCCAGGTGACACAGACATGAATGCACTTATCACACACATTCACACACCTTCAATGCTTTTTGTGGCCCAAACAGCTTATGTTTGTTGTCAAAAGACTGATTAGGAAAAAGACCCCTCTCTGCTGGCACTCTCAAGCCCTCACAGAAGGTCAACAGCAGCTAAAGTCTGATAAATGTTATTCTGTGCAAACATTAATCACGATATCAGCATTCCACCAAAAAGCGTCTGTAAAATGGCCGTGACTAATGTACAGTGTAGTCAAATTGTGTTCCACAAAAGAAGGCAGCGATATTTTATTTAAATTTATGAAATGTTTTTTACGTAGATTATGTGGAGAGAACCAAATTACTTGCAAAGAAGTTGAAATTCAAAAGGCATGTTTGTGTAAAAGTCACAGTTCAGAAGTTGGTTTTCCGGTTTCAAAGGTACGAATAGTGGGGCCCGGCGATTGATGCTTTAAAATGTTTGATGTCAAAGTATGAGAGGGGAGGGCGTAATACTTTCAACAAAGTTTTACCTCATGAATCCCACAGAGAAATGCAGACCTGCAACTTGGTGACAGAACAATGGAGTGAGCGATTTATGGCTGGCTATTAACAACTCCTGCTTTCAGGCCTCCATACTGCAAACAGGTGTTTTACGAGTTCGCCTGCTGTTTATTTCCACCAACTTCCAGAGTTTCCATTTCTACTCCAGACCAAGGGTTAAAAAAATTAAACAGTTCAGTAGATGACAGCTTCAAATCACATGTCTTACACTTACCTCCTGTTTGGCATCAAATATAAATTAGAGGAAAAAAAGTCCTGAGAAGAAACACTGGTCCCTTTACAGCTGAAGGATGAATATTTCCCTTGTTATGGCTGATCACAGACGAAGCCTCTTTTTATTGGCTCTTCACCACAAAGGCAGAAGAATTAGTGCTGCAAGAACATTAAAACTACCATGAAGGGCACAAAAGGCATGACACTGCCTCAATTGCAAGGGTACAAATTGATTCAAGTATAAACATGTCAGGCTTACAATCATCATCACATCAGTTTGCCACCAACACACGGAATGCTTTTTTCACTAATGTTACCTGTTCGTGTAAGATTGACCAAGTCACTCAGGCATTTGGAGATTCAATTCGTTTAATGTGTTTAATTTTTCACAGGCAGGAAAGACTTTTGGTTCAATGGGATCTATGTTTTTGTGGACAGTTTCCGAAGAAGAACTTCTGTGAGAATATATTTGTGATTGAGCAAGTGTTGCTGTTTGCACTTGCACAATATTAGCATGGATTTTTTGTGTATGTATTTTCCTTTTTAGTCTTTGCCCACACATGTGCTTAAGTCTTTAAAATGCGTTTAATTTGCAAATTTTCAATGCCTCCGTGTTTGAATTGGTGCTTCTCTGAGTGGAAAGATTTGTGTGTTTGAGCTTTTTAAAAGCAGCCGTTACATTTTTATCTTGATTCTGTGGCCTGGTCACAAGGACTTCATGCGGCAGACAACAGTGGGTATTATAGAGAACTAAACACGGCATGAATCTGTCTATTTTGGTTCAATTGAACCTCAAAGTGCAGCTGCAAAAACCTTTTGTGTCCTGAACGCTCCTCAATCACATCTGCTCACACTCTGCACAGTTAAGAATATTCCATTGATTTGAAGGATTGACTTCAAGATCAACATTTATATTTTAGGCACTTAGCTATGCTTGAATGACTCAAGTATAATTTTTTTCTTAAAATGGAGGAGAAATCTGTTTGGGAAGGAAAGGGAGGATGTGAAGCATTTCCTGAATGGATACATTTTCAGGTTACGGCAGAAGACAGGGAGTAACTCTGCCATCCAGCATGGAGTGAAGCTAATCTAATTCACTTTGAGGAATGTAAGTGGGCCAATGCATACAAGGTGTGAGGCAAAGGCCTGTAAACAAAACTCTCATAGGGTCTAATTAGAAACTGACGCACATACAATATACCTTTTGAGAGCTAAATATAACCTAAAATTGCTACCTTAGCAAACGATTGAGGTTTTACTGTATTGTCTAGAAAGTTAAGGTCTTAAGAATACAATGTTTCCTGAAATCCCTAACAGGTCTTGTTGACTGATTGACTTGTTTGCCAGAAGAGTCAAGAGAGAAATGTTTTGCTCTCCGTCTAGTTGCTTTTAACTGCTTCGCGGGCTCTCATTGTAATACTCTTTACAGATGTAACATTTTACAAAGAGGAGAAACAACACAACTAGTTTGAGAGTAGCAACATATGCTACTAGTAAAAATCCCTCATTGGAATTCCTGTCACAGACAAATATGAAAGATGTGTCCTCCTTCTCCACGTTGCTGCTGTGAGATGTTGGTAGAGGAGAAACAGCACTGTGGCATTACAGCGAGTGTAAAGTAGGACTTCAACATTGTCTGTATGTGTGTTTGACAGGCTTAAACTAATTGTCTGTGTTGTGAAGCATTAGCTGTTTCCTGTTGTGTTGACAGCTTTGTCATTGGCGGTCAAACTTTGCAGTGGGCTGAACATGCCACGCTCCAGACCGCACTCCAGTTAAATAGCTTTTATTGGGTGACTTTTCGCCGGGCTAAATGGGGATACATTTTATTCGTAGTGTTTGGGGAGAGCCTGAGGTGTGTACAGCCAACATAAGTGGAAAGGCTTTGCAACTTAAAGGAGCCCTTACCTTCCGGCACTGTTTTATTACAACTACTGTTTACATCTCCCAATACATCCTAAGTATTTCCATTATTAAGTTTGGACAAATCATTTGCCTGGGGTTCAAGGTAGTATGCCATTGAAACATGATCCTACTGTTGATCTTATTACTGCCAAACCAAACAAGCAGAAATCAATTTCAGCAGGAAAGGTAAAGGAAGAGGAAAAAAAAGAGGAAATTAGATCAAAACGATCGGGGGTGGTGGTTGCAGCTGTGGGTGCAGGAGAGAGGTGGGGCTAGGAGGTATATATGCCATGAGTGTTTGTTCACTGCCCAAAGTCGACAAATAGTGGTAATTTCTAAAGCATTAAAATATTGTACCTCTCGACAGAGCGGCTCACCCCCACCTCCTGCCCCGGAGGTGAAATCAGACACCTTGGATTACAGTTGTGTTGTATTCATCACATACCTTGCTTTTAAAGACTGTGAGAAAGTATGTTCCAGCTGCGTTGATACTAACGACGCCTCAAGTCTGATTACTTGACAGTTAAACGTTTTTTTCACACCGGTTTTTCATTTCATAGATTGACTTAATAGAGTGTTAATGAAAATACAGATGTTGCTTCTTATAAATACATCCTGTATACATCCTGTATGTTCGCCTTTTTGTACCTTAAAAAGCGCTGTATAAAGTAAATGTATTATTATTTGTTATTGGAAGAACATATATGCAATTGATGTCCTATAACCAAATGTTGCAGATTAAACTAAACTTAAAATAATTGAGTTTAGCTTTCACTCTGCTCTTGTCACATCATGTGCACTGAGAACAAAGTGAAGTAGTTATTTTATGTAATGTATCACAGATTGGGAATTCACCAAGAAGCGTTAACAGCAGGTCTTCAGGAATTTATCTTTTTCACTAATTCTGTGCATGTAAATTTGTATCTGTAGTAAAGTGGATACAATGAGAAATCAAATGTTGCCAGTGAATTGTAAACGGTCACTAATTAAATAACATATTATGTACAATAAAGAATGTGAATTAGATTTTATCAATGTAAACAAAGAAGAAATGGAGAATCTTCTCTTGTCATTGACGTGTGATAAACCCTGTGGTTATGATAATCTAGATAGCAGATTATTACATCTGACAGCAAGGATTGTGGCAAATCCACTGTGTCATATTATTTATTAATGTCTGATTCAGGTGTTTAGCCACAATTCTGGAAAATAACAAAGGTTACTCCAGCACCAAAAAATAGCAAAGAGCCATTTACTGGATCAGATAGTCGGCCTATTAGCATTCTGCCTGTTTTGGACAAATTTATGGAGGGAGTTGTATTTAAACGGATTCAACATGCATGTGGAGTAAACAACATGTACAGCTTTAACACAATTAACAGAAGACTGGTTAAAACAAATTGACAGAAAGCTGACGGTACTTACGGTACTGCTGGACATCAGTGCAGCTTTGTGATCTTATACACCATGAGCTAATACTTGGATTTTAAAGTTCAGCAATCAATTGGATGAAAAGTTATTTATCCAACAGACAACAATGTGTTTTGTATAATGCTACACTGTCAAATATCAAATCACTACAATGCGGAATTCCCCAGGGCAGCTTTCTAGGACCTCTCCTATATTCCATATTTACAACTGGTCTTCCATGTGTATCAAAGAATACAGCCACAATTATGTCTCTGCAGAAAACACCAAGGCGCTTAACAAAATGCTTCAAGAAGAGTTGATGCTAGTTTCCAAATGGGTCTCTGAAAACAGGCTAAAGTTGAGCATCTCAAAAAGCCAAGAGTCTGATAGTTGCTCTACGTACAGACTAAGAGCCGTGGCTCTCTATACAAGGGGTAGCCATTGAGCAGACCAAAGAGGCCAAATTGTTAGGTGTCACACTTGGGAACACTTTCATAGTCAACTCACATTAATAATATGGTTTCCAAAATGAGTAGAGGAACTTCTGTCATCAGAAAGTGTTTTTTTTTAATAGAGATAACAATTAAACAAGTAATACAATCTCTAGTTTTTCCCCACCTCGATTACCATCCAGCAATCTGGTCCAGTCTTGTTGGTCAATCTTGTTGGTCCACAACAAGAGCTGAATAAGATCCGGCTCACTCACTTATTTTTATATTCATTTGGTTTTGTTGATATTGTGTATGGACAACAATGTGATGTTTTCATGTATTGTCTTGTTTTTTATTTGGACCCCAGGAAGAATAGTTGTTACTGAGGTAATAGCTAATGGGGATCCTAAATAAAAAATAAAATAAAATCTTAGACTTGAGCTTCTATCTGTATTCAGAAATCAACCTAAAAAACGATGACAGGATAAAGTGTAGTGCTGTGTCCCACTGGACAGTATACATTAGTCTATCCCAGCAGAGGCCTATCCCAGGAGGACTTGCACCCCTGGAGAAGAATGAGAGAGAAAAGGAGGTGATGAATTAGCCCTGAGAGAAAATGCAAAGCAGAGGTTCTGGCAGCAGGCCACTTGGATCTACTATAAAACAGCAACATGCATAGTCTTATTCCTCTCATTTGGGTGGCACTGGAGAGGAGAGGAAAGCAGGACGATGCGTTAACACCTTTAATATTAACCACATGAGTGATGTCATGGAAAAGTTAGCCTTGATTTTGTAGCTTCTACCACCATCTCCACCCCTCCCTTACACCCTCCACCTCCCTGTTTGTCCACGCAGGGGCTGACAGTTCACACATAAACTAATTGCATGCAGTATGTTCGTGTGCAAATATGCATGCATGCTCAAATGCAAATGCACACAAACATACATATGCATAATACCTAATCTACTTGACATTTTAAAGAAAGTTGACAGAAATCTTTATTTACAATGTATGTGTGTGCATATTTGTATATTGTTGTGCATATGATAATCGTGAACAGACAAGTCTATGTAAGAATTCCATTGCAAACTTATTTCTAAGCTTATTATATGAATATTACAAAACAAACTGGTCCATTTGCATTCTGCTTTCACATGGTTAAACCCATGGTGCAGCGCCTGCTACTAACATATGGCATATTCCTTAAAGATCATACATATTTCAAATATGTTAATATGGCGCAGAATATATGCAGTGTGAGGTTACAAAACGCACATTAGAAAGCCATGAATTAATCTCATGAAAAATGCAAACCTGTCTAATTATTCTTTGGGACAATCATCAATTGCAAAACAGCTTTTTGCATTCAAAAAGAGAGAACAAATAGTCGAGGGGGAATTGCTCGTTACCCTTCTGCATTAGCATTTTGTGTATAAGCGCTGAAATGCTTTTAGCACTGGTCAGTCATGCAGGCTGCTCAAAATCATCCAGAATTCCCAGGGACTTTCGTCCTCTTACATCATGTAGGAGAGACAGTAAAGAATGAAGAAGCTCTTTCTCTCTGTATGCAAATCCGTGGGAATGTGGAAGGGCCCTTAATGTAACACAAAGTTGATTTTCCAGCTTCTCTGCTTTGAATAGCTTGCACGTCAGCATGCTCCTGAACATGCACACGCACCATCGTGAGCACGAGTGCACACACACAAAGTTACTAGACTGTGAGCTTCATGAAGTGTGGTTAGTCTCTATCTGTCTGATCAGCTGACATGAAACAGGTGACGCAGCAATTAAATAAGTGGGTGGTGATGGCCTAGTGGTACGGTTTCCAAATACAACACCAGATGGTTGTGAGTTTAATACCAGGGCTGCCACCATTGTGCCCCTGAGCAAGGTACTTAACCCTGAGTTGCTCCAGGAACACTGCCCCTGTAGTTAGTTCTCTGTAAGTCGCTCTGGATAAGAGCGTCTGCTAAATGACCTGGAACGTAATGTAAAAAAACTATCAATACAGAACACAAAAACAAGTTACATTCAGCAACATGCAAATTATTCAAAACTGTTCCCAGGATAAACCTCAAACAATTCAGAACTAATATTGAAATTAATTGTCAAATGCATGCACTGAATGTCATCTTTGAAGAAATCCAAGGTGTGGCTTTAATTACATACTCATACATGTGCTGTACTGAGTAATTGTCAAGACAGTCAACCTGTCTGTCTGAATCTGTCACTCAGAGCGGTCAGTAAAGATGATGGCATGTCAACGTGTGCTAAACCAGAAAAACAACAAAAAAAGCTTCTCTTGTCTTCACACCTCACACAATCATAAAGCAGGGAGGTACCTTTAATTTTTGACAACACACAACTTTCAGTTTTAGGCCTATTACTGCGTATTACACCAACAGCTAAATAAAACATAGCACCGACTTGTCAAGCTAATGTATCTCTCTACACTCAAGTCAAAACATATTTATCTTAAAACTTTAAAGAGCAGCTGCATTTCATCAAACGGAAGCTTGGCCTTAAAAACAGCGCTCTCACCACTCCTTTACCGCTCACAAATCTAAGAGAAGACAGCATTTCTTTGATGCCAGACAACCCAAACGGCAAACATAATACTGTCTGCAAAGTGTGAATATTTGTATCTTTTTTTTCTTCCTCTTCTCTTTTTTTCTGCCTGCCCTGCTGTCTGCCTGTGTTGTTTTGAAGCGGTGAATAGATTTAAAAGATGCAGGATGACAAGACAAAGAGCTAGGGAATAGCCCCCGGGCGCTTGTGCTTTAAGTCATGCCATTTCCTTGCATGGCAGGCAGCCCTAAATAAGTTACTTATAAGCATTTATTGATGCACAAGTGTGGCATCTGTTCCTAGGCTGCGGTTCTGGATGTAATTAGCTCAGAACCTTACGCACTTCAATCAAGCGACACATTAAGAGATACAACTCCCCCCCCCCCCTTCAATGTTTCTTCCTCATTCCCTCTTTCAATCTCTCTCGCTTGGGTGTTTTACTCATTCACACTGCGCGGAATCCTCCATGCACAGTAATTACTCCACGATAACCTCCATCATCATTATCGTTATCCTCTCCAGCATTCAGCCAGCATAGTGGGGATTGCTTAACTGTAAAGCCAGCGAGGTGCTGCTGTGGTGTGGGGACTTGCTTTTGATGACATCATCACCGATAACGGAACACCAAACAATCAAAAAGGCACATGAAATCAGTCGCTGGTTCAGGCGTGAGCTATTTCACAGAGCCAGATTTGAAACGACCCCTGAAATTCTTTTAATAGGGTTTGTTTCACTATGTAGGGATCGCTTTGTTGCCTTGTGTGTGCACACACAAACATACCATGGTGTGTGTTTGTCTCTGTGTGTCCGTGTGCATGTACTTAGGCACGGCGCAAAGAGGAATTAAATTTGATTAATTTCAGACGGATTTTGAAAATATAAACTATTCATTTTGTTGCATAGAACACAAGAGAAGGTTTAAACCTAGCCCAGGGGTAGAGTCTTTGTGTTGAGTCTTCTTTGATATTACTGAAGGCTTTTTATTGAGCTCTTGACATGATAGATAAACCATACAGTGGATTGAATGGCCTTCCTCTGCAGCACCCAGTAAATGCCATTTGCCATTAACAATGCTGCAGTGGGGTACATAAACCATTAATATAACCTTTATGACCATGCGGTCTAACTGAGCATGTCTCCTATACGCAGCTCCTCCTCTGATGGACGTGTTAGCTGAGGCCTCCTCTCAATACCACTAAAAGAAGAATTTAATTGCACCAATCAGATGAGATGACAGACATTAGCTTTTTAAAGGCTGTCGTAAAATGGAGACAGGATGAAAAACATAAGATCTGGTACACCTATCTGCTTCAAACTCAGCCAATAAAAATTGTACCTCACCATGGAGGAAAAATGCAGCTTGTTGTTTCCATGTGGTCTGATAAAGCAACGGCAGCAACCAGTAACAAGGAGTCTATGACCTGCTGTGTGGGTTTAATTGACGGGACAGGACGAGTGCCTCTTCCAGGCCAGGGGTGTGGAGAGGGTGGAGAGTGACAGGCGATCAGTCACAAGATGAGTGGGCCCAGTATGGAGACCTGTGGGGTGCCACAGACCCTCGGCCACTCCAGCATGGCTTAGCTATTGATCATCACTGGGGGCCTATCGAGGAAGGGATGTGACTAAAGCAGGCATGCGTGGAACAATGGTCCATAGTTTGGCCTACGTGCTTAAGCAGCTGGGCGTCAGTGCCTTTAATAGAAGGGGTAGACTCCCTCTATATGATCAACAAGGCATTGTCTGTTTCCCCCCTCAGACAGAAAAGGTGGTTTTCTGCGAGGGGCTGGACCCACTATCATGTGGTGGCTTTTTACCCCTCAGCCAACAGTCTCCATCAGCTCAATGGACTTTGTGGCTGACATGGTCTATATGTTTGTGTGGAAGGGGGAAGCTAGAAAGGAAGAAAGCAGCCCATTGAGTCACATAGCAATGGGGAGAACACACACAGCATATCACAAGGGAGCATCTGGTAGGAGGAATGTGTACATGATGTCAAATGATAGTCCAAAGATAGGCCTCCCTTCATAAAACTGTGGAGGGTGATAAAGGGCAGCCCTGACAAGAAGAGTCAAGAGGAAGAGAATCTTGTTTGTGTTGCCTTGTCGGAGAGTTTTCTTAATGGGGTTCGTTGGTAACGCAGCGCAAGATTGGGGAGGTCTTGCCGTCTTGTGACACATGAGTAGGAATGTTTCCATGACCAAGTAAACTGTCTGACTCAAATTGTGCGGTTGGCTTGAGGAACAGACAACACAATAGTGTCTTCCCCTCCCATTCCCTTCAACATCCACACCAAGTATGTCTGTCTGGAAAGATAAAAAAGTTTTTAGAAGAGCATGCGTGCAAATCCACCTTGATCCGTCCCCTGAATGCACACTTACTGTCAGCATGAGCCAAGGCATGTTCAGGCACATGGGAGCAACTAAGAATCCGGCAAACACCTGCTATAATGCTCAAAGTTTGAGTATAGCTATCAAATCACCACCTGTCTATGCACAGGTATCAGTGAAGATAAGACCTTATTTCATGAAAGTGTGTTATAAAAATGTCTGTATCTGTTAATAAGCAGCTGAATAACTATCGAGAGGTTACCCTTTAGGTTCAAGCCCCTATAACATGAGAAATTATGTGTCCTTTGGGGACCAATTAAGTATCAGTATATAATTATCACATTATATATTGCTACTGGTACGGTGTTCATCATGTCTATTAGTTTTATTGCCTTTAATCTTGAGCCTAGTATCCAAGGAATTATGCCATATTAGATAATTCTGCACCTCGTGGTTTACATCTAACATTCTGTGCTAATGCAGGAAGTAGCCTTCCCCGCATCGATAGTATAGGTGTGTAGTAGGTGTGGCGGTTTGGTGTGTAGCGCATATTTTGTGCACAACACCAGAGTGTTTTTACCCTAACCATAACCAAGTGTTTTAGTTTCACAAACATAACATAGTTGCTATGTGTAATAGAGAAAGTATATATTTTCCTTTTAGCAATTGTGGGTTAGGAATGAGATTCACTTCATGCGAACACTGGACAGTGTACAACAGACATTTCACTAAAAGAACGAAAAACATTGACAATCCAAAGACTTATCAGAAGTAATGATCCTGGGCACACACATACATACATGGACATTTGTAGATTACGTTTTATCAGGTTGCATGGTTGTCATACTGCCATAATGTTGGCCATGCTCCCAAACCCTTGCAATTAATTGCTTTGGTCCCAGGCACCCAGTCACAGAGCTTCATACAGACCTAAATGGAAGCGGGAAACAGAGGATCAAGCAACCATTTATCATCCACTTGTCAGATCTTGACCTCCTTACCATTAGCAGGCAGATGTCGTCCTGTATTCACATGCACTGTGTATTCAGAATAAGCCAGGACCACCAGTTTGTACGTAGACATAAAACACACACAAACACACATTTGTATGTGGGTGGGGACAGAGCCTGGGTAGGGTATAGTGAATTGTGGTTGTGGGCAAGTCACAGGGGAACACTCACCTCAGCTCTGAAACCCCTTGCTGGTTGACCTATCCACCTATCTTTCTCTCTCTCTCTCTCTCTCTCTCTCTCTCTCTCTCTCTCTCTCTCTCTCTCTCTCTCTCTCTCTCTCTCACCTTTGGGTCTGGCGGACGGCGATCTTCCCAAGGGGGTCCTCTTTTAAGCCACCTGACTATTACCTGTGGACAGAACTGTCACAGTTAGCTACCTGCACAGGGGAGATACAGCACAATAATGCACTTACATACATACACACACACTATGGTGGTGACGCCCTGAGGGAGCGTTGTGGCAGAGGGGAGCATGAGACTACCAGGGGACCCAGCAACTCTGGGGAAAGAGAGCATGCCATCAGTCAGGAGCTGGCCATGTGCTGGCTGTGACATAAGCACAATAGCAGTATTCGTAGCAGATACACTTTGTCTTTGGATAATACATGTAGGAATACTATGTCAGTAATGACCAACGAGTATGAGACACAAGGATAACAGTAGAAATAAGCAGAGTTTCTATGATCAGCTATCAAATAGAGGATAATAGTTGCACATAGCTGAATAATATTATTTAATTAAATAAACAATTCAGCCGTTACAGAGTATGTGATATTAGTGGAAAGTGTAAGCATATCCAAGAAGTCTATAAAGGTTTGTCTGACAACTAAATTTGTTTAAAAAATGTATGACATGGAAGGATCACAAAGAAACAGAGCAACGAAAGAACAAGGCTTTTATAATACAGTGACAGTCACCTTTTTTGGTTGAAAAAATGCAGGTTATTGTCACATCGAAATGATGTGGAAATCCACCATTTATAGAATGGCTATTCATTTCCTAAGGTTGTCTGTGTAACGAGAACAACAGAGACTTTTTTCGGGTAAGTTTAGGTAAATGGGCGCACAGGTTGGTCTTGAAACAATCTGCTCACCCTTACCCCCACCCTATCCATCATCGTCACTGCTCCACACATCACTGCCTTTTCTTCCATTGTCCTACATTGTGAGTATCAATGAAATGTTAAAATGCAAAGCATGTGTGCCTGCACTCTTGCATTTAGACTATTTTACCTTGTGTAGTTCAAGCAGCCTTCACCACCTTGTATAGACATCTCTGCAGCTCCTCACCCCTCAACCCCCATCCTAAAAAGATGTAATACAGAGCTGTAGGATCATAAAAAAAGCCCAAGTGAATCACTAGCTTGGTTTGGTGCCAGCCAGGGCTAACTCATTAGCTACGTCAATGATCTGCCCTCCAGACAGAATCTCCTCTAGTTTAAATACATCAGAAATTCACCATGCAGCTAGGTTTTTAAATGGTAATTGCATTTCATGGCTTGCTATAACCTCACTAGCCAGTTTTGGCCATAGTCCTGCTGAGCTACACTTGGCCTGGCTGCGGCAATTGAGATCTTTTGTCCCAAGCTTGTTACGCCCCTGATGTGCCGTCTTTAGCTATCCAGGGAAGTCAGACGTCCTAGGGCCACTGTAACTTTATTAAGCACAATGCCAACCCTATGTAGCGCCCAAGACAGGCCAGGAGGGAGGTGAGGTGGACAAAGCAGACCATTGTGGGTGAGGTTGGAGGAGTGGTGTGGAGAACCACATGCTCCTTTCCCACATTTATCAGTTGGGGCCAGGATCCGAAAATAACAGCTGATGGCTAATAACAGCAAGAGGCAGCAGGAATTTTTGATAGTTTTGATAGAGAGAGCATGCCACTGTGTGTTTAAATGATATTATTACGCACTAATATCATGCGTTATTTACATTATCATCATCTTTGCAAATACCGTCCGAAGTAGATCAAGTAGATTCAATTACCTTAATTGTTTGATTATGCTGTAAAACAATTGGATGTTTTGAAAATTATTTTCAGGGGTGAAGGATTCAGAGAAATAAAACCTCTGGCTGGTTGATCAGTGGTTGGTTTATATTTCTAAGTTTCAACCTTTGGCTCATGGAACAATGGGCAATGGACTATGTGCAACTTTCACAATCTTCTATAGTAGCGTGAAAAGTCACACAAATATGAACATAAACTTGTAATAAATCAATAACTCATTTTTACTCATTGTGGTCAGTCTAAAAAAATATCTCGATATAATGCACAGTACAGTAAACTGAAACCCTATGAAAAATATAGTGATATAAACCATTTATTTAAATCCATAACCAGAAAAATAATAATGGAGAGATAGGGAAAAAACATCTTATAATTGCGTACAACAGGTGATGGTAAATTGATCACAGTGTACTCAATAGGCTACACACTGTAAATGTAGTCAGTTTGGTTTAAACTGCATCATTTAAAATAGTCTGCTCATATTGTATTTTTTGCACAGTACATTTGCACAGACATAACTTGTTGGAAAGGAACAGCGTCTTCTCCCTGAGCTGAAAGGTTGTACCCTGGCGCAAAGCACTGACCAGCGGGGTCTCTAGACAGCAGAGGAGAGAGAGACACAGAAAACAATCTTCTGCTTGTTTCTGCCTTACCTCTTCTGACATGGCCTGACCCCTCCATCGATCTCCTCTCTGCACAATGGGCTTCCTCCTGAAGAGCAGACGGTGTGTGTGTGTGTGTGAGTGTGTGTGTGTGTGTGTGTGTGTGTGTGTGTGTGTGTGTGTGTGTGTGTGTGTGTGTGTGTGTCCTCCTGGCAACATATTTTGTTCTAAACAACATGCCCAGAACTCTCCAGGACAAGTCTCCAAGGTGTTTTCCAGAAAGGCTGATTCTGATGTTCATAATATGTTGCTACAGCATGGAAGTTGTACTAACATGCTTATATACTTTTTTAGATTTTAATGAATACACTGTATATGGAAATGATGTAGACACACAAGGCATATCTTTATTTTAAATAAAGTTGTGGCATTTAGCATTCAATTCGATTGATCATTAGTTATCACCTGAGGTGTTTGTCTTTCTTTTTCTGTGGTTTTCAGGAACATTTACTAATTTACCAGCAGTGAGAGCCGGTTTAGTGTTTATGCTTTGTCAAAATCAATAACAAAAAGCAAGGTGAATCATCTTACTATACACACACACACACACACACATGCACGCACACACACACACACGCACACACGCACGTGTTCACACAGGGTTGTATGCACACAAACACTGCCCACTCATCTTATCTTACACTGCTTGTTAGAAGTAAATACAGTACAGTGAGTAAACCAGGACTCCTGTCAAAACAGAAAGAAATATGAAAATGAAGTGAGGAAGAAAATAAAATGAAGTCGAGAGAGGGCGAGGAGAAAGGAATGGAGAGGGAGCTGTTTGGGCCTAGAAAGTGACTTGAGATAAAAATAACTAGTCACACGACACAGAACATATCTGGGCGCTGCTTCTCTCGCCTCAGGGCTCCGCCTGCCCAGCCACCACTGCGAGAGGGAGGGGAGGGTGAAAGGGAGGAGGGATGAAGAGGTGATGGCAAAAAATGAGAGAGGGTTTGGGGGATGGATGGATGAGCGACTGGATAGAGTGAACAGGGGAGAAGGTGGTGGTAAAGGGCAAACATCTGTAAAGCTCACAGAGGGAGGTAAGAGACGGGGAAGCGTACAGCGGTGATTGGAAGGATGGGAAGGAGTGTGGGAGGACGGGGGACACAAAGTATGACAGGGAATGAAGGGCTGTATAGTGTAGAAAAGAGGAAAAGGACAAGAGAGTGTGAAGGAGGAAGAAACAAAGAAAGAAAAGAGAAGTTGTGTTTGATGTATGGGCTCTTGCTTACTATTGTGAGTCCCCCTGAATGTGCTACAGGCAAAATAAAAATTATTTTGTGATTAATTGGAAAAAAGTGGACTATTATGAACTGACTGCACAAAAGCCAGTGCATACAGTAATATAAATACTAAATGAGCACCATACAATGCGATGCAAATAGCTGGCAAGGGAGTAAAAACAAGGTAAGAGTGTTCAAAGCTCTTAATATGTATTCAACTGGATTAATGAATTATGTATGGCTCTTTCCTTCCTCTTTGGGAGGGAGTTTTGTATTTTTCTTCTACGTTGATAACACCCATAATATGAGAAGTCCGTGGCTCAACTTCTGGTTTCTGAAACAAGTTGTGGGAGTTGTGGGAACATATTTTCACAAACTGACAAATATTGGGCATTGACTGGGAACTCTGTAAGGTTTTGTTTTTGGCAAGCTTTTGTTTTCTCTGCCACAAACTTGAGCTGCCACTCAAATGTATTGGATTTGAATGATTTTGTTTGGGAGGGTTTAAATATATTTTGAAGAACTCTTACTCTTACATCTCTTTCCATAAAAAATGTTGTTGTAACACACGATTAGACCTCACTGCCAAACATTCTTGGTTAATACAATTAGTATAGAAACTACAGTTTTTATTACAATTGCCAATGTAGATCTTAAAGCCCTGCCAAATAAAACTGAAACTATCTGTACGGAGTAAGTGGGAAAATATGCTTTTTGGTATTTGAAGTAACCATTTAAATAAGAGGAAAATCCAAACTAAATAAACCTTCAACATCTCCCTCAGCGCAGTCTTTGGGAAAACTGGGGAAAGCAGCAGACAGTGTCGTCAACTCTCGGGACATCCCACACAGCTAACCTGATGCACAGTCCAAAAAACTCTGTCTCTGAGGGGGGTCCCGTTTAAAACTCCACGCTAACAAGCAGCTGCAGCGAAACATCTTCAGTCTCCGCCTGCTACGTAAAACTTTTTGTTTTCTCTCCGTCAATGTGCAACTGACTGACAACAGTGTGTTTCCATCCTGGTACCATATGTCCTACATGCTGCTTAACAACCTCGTCAGTGGATTCTGCAAAGGACCATAAAAAATAGGCGACCACGGATAAAGCCTGATGGCCATTCTTGGCATCAGGAGGGGGGTCCCCTCCTCCTGAAGCAGGGCTAATTAACCGACTGGCTTATCTAATGATACCCCTATCTTTCTTTTTCTGTCTATCTCTCCCTCTCAGCTGAGACCCCCCTTAGACACTTCTCCCTGCACACATTGTTTTCTATTATTATTCAGGCATTGATGCCTCAGTAAGTAGTAAAAAGCCTGTTGACCATTCAGTGGCCATTGGTAAGGAGAGCTAGGGCTGCAGATAATTAAAAGTTCCCCAGGTCTCGTGCCCTCAGGCGTGGAGGAGCTCGGGGTTAGAGGGGCTGAAACAGGGGCCCTCCGTGGTGATGATGCAAAAGTCGCTCTTTTGGGTAACTCCACCAGCACAAGTATATCCAGTCCCAACATGTCCCCGAACCCAGAATTAAAAATATTCTAAATTCTAAAGTTTATTTCATGTGTTTACAGTATATATATTAGAAAACATAGAAGAAGAACTGGATAGTTAGCATAACCACTGAGGCTGCACAGATATAACCTATACCTGGAGAACATGTGAGGGAAAAGACATCATAGACACACTGCATCAAAGTATCAGTAATGTTCGCAGCAAAGATATCCCCAAAATAAACCAAAAACACAAAGCAAAAAATTACAAATCTCATGGATTATCAGTTATGCACCCTCTGGTTCTTGCAGGCGTTTGACTAATGTGCGTATCACTTATCTTTTACACCCTGATATTGTTAATCTGGCTGTGGCTCTAATATGAAAATTAAATATTTTTGTTTTGGATCTTTCACTTCGACAATAAGCTCTGTATTTCTTTTTGAAATACAACGTTAAAGCATCTTTTATGAAGTTAGTTTTATATTTACATATTTACATTATGACCAATGCAATGTTTGTAATTTTAATTTTTTTAGCAAAATCCTCTGCACATAACTTCACCCACTCAACGCACACAGTGAAGCCATAGTGAAGCAAGGACTGTGGCCACAGAGCCCCACTTCGCCGATCGATCAGCTGATTAACGCTCATTACTGATTGGCTGTGAGCTGATCGCATCCCATCATCAAGAAATCACCTCTAGCCCCGAGGCTTGTGTGTGTGTGTGTGTGTGTGTGTGTGTGTGTGTGTGTGTGTGTGTGTGCGTGTGTTTGTATGAGAGTATATGATGGGGGCTGTCATAGTTCACTCGATTACTGGTAGGTGAGGAAGGCAGTTGAGGGGGAGGGTTTGACCATTACACACACACACACACACACACACACACACACACACACACACACACACACACACACACACACACACACACACACACACACACACACACACACAGAAATGCACACACTATCCAGGGTCAAAGAGGTGTAAATAGAGGGTCAGAAATCATAATGCATTTTTTGCAACAATCTTCATTGGCCGACCTCTCTCCTACCCTTCCTCCCCCCCTTTTCTTCCCACCCTCCTCTCCCTCCTCTTTTTTAGGAGACAGATTTAAGCTGGGTCAAGCAGAAACGCTAGCCCAGTTTCCGCTGCTATGGCCGATAAGGCATTGTACCTTGGCCCAGTAAACAATGGGATGCCATCTGTCCATTAGTGAGAGCACAGCGTGAGGAGAGAGAGAGAGAGAGAGAGAGAGCGAGAGAGAGAGAGAGAGAGAGAGAGAGAGAGAGAGAGAGAGAGAGAGGACCATTAGTGGGTCCAATGTGAGGGCAACTTGAAACACATGAGTAGGAAAGCTCCTCAGCGAGGGGTCATACAAGTTGCTGCTGTAACATTTGAGTGATGAAGAATAAGGAATAAGTTCTTTCCATAAAAGTATTTGATGCGTTCAGCTGTGATTCCTTCATACGCTCGTTTTGATGAAACAGTTTCATCTTGGAATTCACACAGTTGTTGTTGTGGTGAAAATGAGCGAAAATCCATTCATAAACAGAAATTCATAACACCTCTGAGGCTTACGCAGCTAAAGAGGCGAACACAAATATAGCCTGGGGCGATGCATGTCGGCCTCCAGCCATGACCCCAAACAGACCACTGCAAAATATACCCAGAGGGGCAATTATATTTGTAACTAACATTCAGATGATTTAAAGTTAAAGATCTTCTACTGCAACAATATCAGACACATTAAAACAAGTCTCACTGTAGCCTAATGAGAGAAATTACCATCAATCATGTGATGTCATTTGTGATGAAGACATCGTTTATATGGGGCTAGGATCAAAGGCCTCTTTGCGTGGGAGCGCATACTGAAAACTGACTGAGTGGGTGTCAACTGTAAATTATCAACATGTCGGGGCTAAAATGCAGTGCTTAATACTTTTCCAACACTTATTTTTAGTGACAGAACTTAAGTGTGTAAATGGTTTTTAAAAAGGGTTTTCCCCATAATAATGTGAAGATTCATGTTTAGACCCCGATCACTGGTCTATCAGTCTTCTGTTCCCTTTTCTCTGTCTCCCTCTGTCTGTACCCATCGTCTGCCTTCCTCTTCTGTGCCTTACACATTCTGTGTGACTCCCTTTTTCTCTCACACACACCCAGGGAACTACTAGAAGTGGTAGCTTCACAGCTTCTCATCAGAGTGAAGGAGTAACGGGTACAAATGTCTGCTCTTTAGATGACTCTGTGCGGTGCAGTCCTGGCACTCCAGGGACACCGAGGAAGTGCTGCAAAGGAACTGATCTGAAAACTGTTGTGTGTGAGACTTTGAGAGAGTGTAGTGTGCAAAGTGTGCAAGTACATTCATGCATATTACAGAAGTCTTCAAGTATGTTGATGTGTGTTTGTACACACTTGCATAAACTTGGACATTTGTGCATATGTATAAATGTGTGTGCATGTGCATACATGCTTTAGTGGGCCTCGGACTGACGGTGGTGTGGGGGGGGGGGGGGTGTTGGGGGCACACATCTCAGTTCCACCCCTAAGGCAAAGAAGCCATCCCAGAGTGTTTTCACTAAACAATCTATTTCTCGCTTAGGTTGTAACTCTCCCAAAAAAGTGTTGTTTTCTGCTGCTAAAATTTGACAGGGTGTAGTACATGCTTGAATCATGGCACACGTTGACAAGGAAGTAGTTGTGAAAGAACTGTATCAATGTCAAGCTGTGTGGCAGTGTAGAGGAGCAGACATGCTCACCTCGCACGCATGAGCAGAGGTTAAAAAAAGCTAAGTTGCCAGTCAGTATTCAACAGGCTTCATCTGGCCAGAGGAAATACAATGTTGAATCCAATTTAAAGAACAATGCAATTTGATTAGAAAACAACAAAGTGAGCTTTTGGAATTGACTTCAAAATTAAATGTGCAAAGTAAAATGGACGCACAATTATATGTGAACCTTATTTTCATCTGTCCGTGTAAAGCAACACACGTCATGCCACACAAGCAGAATGAGCAGATATTCAGAGAGAAAGAGATAGAAATGTGTGTTGAGAGGAGGAGTGAAAAAGACTGACAGAGAAAGATGGGAGAGCCTGAGGGAGGATGGGGAAGTCGGGGGAAGTGAAGGGCTACCTGCTGCGAAACTTCAAAGTCCAAGCTGTCACCTACATTATTTGACCTTTCACCTCCTACAAACCCCATGATCATATTATTGTCACAGTGTGTATGTCTGAATCACTTTCTGGTAAAAGAGGAAAAAATGTGTTTCTGAGGAAAATGAAATTGTACCAAAGATGAAAACTAGACTTTGGAGAGGACAGAATTCAGGATCTGAAGGTTTGCCTCATCCCTCTATAGATTTACATTTCTTTATCTATTTCTCTCTCTCAATCTGGGCTTTTCTTTTGCTCTATTTTCTCTCTCTCTCTCAATCTCCTTCTATCTATCTTCTAGTGATGGTGGTAAAGAGAAGATGCCTTAAAATGATTAGAGTTAAATAAACGGTGGTGGGGCCTCAGGGCCTGGAGGCAGAGGAGCTGATGTGAAATCAGATGCTATCAGCCAGGTGAAGCCAGGCTCACCTGGCTCCACAACAACAACATGAATAAATGCCACGCACGCGCTAAATTATCAGGATTTAAATACATTTCTTTGTAAAGCCGGGACACGGACCAGGCAACCCAGAAAGTGTGAGAGAAATGCAAGGACGCAGCTCAGAGTTCAACTCCCCTCACAGAAACAAAAAGAACATCCCGTGTAGAGCCGTGTGACAAAGTGTCTTCGCTTAGATTCTAACCTCCCACCACCACACACCGTGACATACAGAAAATACACCATCAGCGCTGATCTGATCAAGTTTTTCGACCGGCTTATCAGTGCGAACAATATGCGGACAGATTACCATAATTGAAAACGATCAATCTGCTGCAGAGCTCTATTTTTCTCAAGCTCAGTTTGCCGTAGAGATATTCCGAGATTGCTGATAACGGAGCAACAAAGGCCACGCTGGCTGACGGGCTGCAGAGCCATTTATACGTCTAGGTACATTGAGATACAGCAAAGGCAACTGAAGCGTTCCCATGTCAACTGCAAGCAAGTGAATTTGAACAATGCAGACTGGAAAATAGCAATTCATTCTTACATGTACTGTAAAGAATACACACGTACAGGACCTTTTAGATTGGTTTAAAACCACGACTCACGTGTATAAACAGGCACACACATTTACACTTCAAAGTACTTTGTCAGCTTTAAAATCACAGTCACAAAACCACAACAGTCTTTCTGTTTATGCTTCTATTTAATCCCACTTTTATAAGAAGGTAATCACTGATGATGTCCGACTTCATGCCTGTGTTGTCATCCATCTACTTTGTGTGATGTGTGATGTGTGATGTGTGATGTGTGTGTCTGTGCGTGCTGTGTGTATGTCTGAGGTCATGCCTGGATGGCTATCTATCTTTTTGTGTTACAGGGCCCGAGGGAAGATACTGAAATCTGATAAGCCAAGCAGGAGCGTAAATACTTGGCTACTTTAACATCACTGCAAAGAGGACACACCTTGTCTTTTGTGTGTGTGTGTGTGTGTGAGAGTGCGTGTGCGTGTGCGTGTGCGTGTGTTGGTGCATGACTGTTAATCTGTATAATTTCCTGTGTAAGTAGCACTTTGCAACAACATTGGTGCACACATGTTCCGTGTGTGAGAAAGCACAGCGATACTTAAGCAGAGACTTAACTTGATTTTATAACTGTTGTCTTTTCTTCTTTGGGTGATACTCATCAGCAACCTTGCCACAGCACACCTGTCACAAGCAGTGTGTTGGCAGTATCCCTCTGCTTTAATATCAACGCTGCTTCTTATTACACTGCAACTATATTCTCAGTGTAACCAACTGACAGTAACATCTGTTGTTGTCCCGGTTTGAATCCCAATCGGAACGAACCATTCTCCTTTCTCGTATTTCTGAACTCAAACAAAAACCTTTCGATCTTTGAGACGTAGAGAGATATACAGACATATGCTCACTTACAGGTATATCTAATAATAGTTCATCATAAGTGCCTTTTATTAATATACTTATTATACACATTTTTCTGCCTGTTTTTGACGTATAACAAATACGTTTCTAATCATAGTCCACATAAGTCCACGTGGGGATGAGGATGGGGTGGATGGTGATGGTTAGGAGCCAAACCGGGATCTTTGACTATACCTAACCAAGTAGAAGCTCTGCAGGAGTGCGGCTCTTCACACATGACTTGACCTTTGTAGGCTAGTAGGGAGCTGGCAGGGGAAAGTCCGTTTTGTTTGTCCGATCCGAATGATTCAAACATTTGCGTTCTCACATACAGTTCCTGCGAGTAATGTGGAGATCATTCAGAGTTGCAGTGCACGAGTGAAAAGAGCTTTAAGATTGCTGAGTTACCAGGTGCTATGAAACATCTGCCCTGCTTAGACATCTTACAATATATAATGTATTCTAATGTGTTTATGTCTCAGTGCAGAAGTTTATGATAAAGCTTTGTGACACCTCTTGAGCCTCTTTGTGCTTCACCGAGGATGCAGCAGAGCCCGAGTGTTAGACAAACAGACATGTGACGGAGGGTTACTTGAAATCGCACTTTAGCAGGTTGTTGTATCTAAGTGGCAGTGAATGAAAAATACTCATATGTCTTTTTCATCGACGCTCTGCCTTTGTGAAGACACTTCTCCTCCAAACTGCTCCAGCGGATCTGTTCAGGCGTGGATAGGGCATGACTGGTTATACTGGGCAGCTCTCCGGTGGGAGTTGGAGTTCAACATTTCCACATTCTGTTAGTATAAATGAAAATAATCCATTTTATTTATTGCTGACAATACAAAGTAGACCAGTATTTATTTCTTGTTTGCATTGAAAATGCTTGCGGTTTGTGCAGACCTGCAAGAGCACACATGGGTTTGTACGTGCACATGCCGTGACACATGCACACAGGCAGTTAAGAGTGTCTAGGAGTGTGTATGAAGATGTGTGTGTGTGTGTGTGTGTGTGTGTGTGTGTGTCTGATTGCGTGTCCGGGAAGTAAAGTCCATTGCCTTTTGTTTATCCCCTGCTAAGTGTCTAAATCCAGGGGAGCAGGCTCGGGCAGGCTCTTAAGACGGAGACCTTTCCCATTCAATCATCATTGGCTGCTTTGATGTGTGACCCCTGCTCCTCACGCTGGAAGAGGAGAAATTAACAGCTAGGTGAGTTCAGAGAGTCTTACTGTGTGTCACATTAAAGTGCACACAAATACATGCATGCACTCACTTACTATATACGACTCGCGTATAAACAAATGCCTCATGGACGCATATGTAAGTAATCACACATGTAAACACACACACACACAGACACACACACACACACACACACACACACACACACAGACACACACACACACACACACACACACACACACACACACACACACACACATGGCTCTGCCTGGCATACTCTTGACAGATAAATCCTGTTTTGGGATTTTCGGTCAGATGGTTTATCGGCCTGAGAATCATCTGGCTTTTTAATTGTTTTAAATCACAAACATTAGCCAAATTAGGGCATCAGAGAAGTTGTGTAACGTCTTGTCAAATCACCTTCAAACTATTTAAATGAAAGACTCCTGTTTCTAACAAACAAAGATGAAGAGCAAAAACCTTCAGTAACTGAAATGTGCAGCGGTTGCACCTTTGACTCTTTGTCATTTAGAATCAACTCTACCTGAATGTCTTCATGGCTCTCTCTACAATCCAGTCTTACCTGGTTCTCTGACCCCTCTCAGGTCAAAAAGTCAGATGACTGCTGCTTGATAAAAAGAGGAATTATCCTCTAAACCCTCTGCAAGACTCTTTCAAAGCTGCAGTCATCGGTTTCTATCCAACAACTAAACACTTCTATTCTTCTCTAAGACGTCTAGATGCAGATTGGGTTTGGAGACATTGAGTTAATGCTGAGGAGGAGGATCTGTGCTTCTTTCTTTACCTGACTAAGGTAGATGGGACCAGAGTATTACTGCAGCACTTGAGCGTGCGATGATGCTGATCCACACAGAATGTGAACCTGTGACCCCGACCTGCACCTCTCACACCCAAAAGCAGCATCCTCCCTTTCGAGCCTATCCCATGACACATTCACGTGCTAAAGCCGCGCTTTAATCTACCTTGGCGCTGTCTTAGACAACAGCGATGTCTAAGAGTGTTCCGTGCTGAGCTGCCTTCCATCTCCCGTCATCAACTTCGTCATTTCTTTTGCAGTTGACAGCTTTAAAGCGCCAACCTAATCACCCATCCACCCCCACCTAAATCGTTCTGGACCGAATGTTGTGCGTGCCAAGTGTGCCTCTCCTTGCCGTTGCAAGCTGCGTCTTTGTATCAGCATTACTGAGGATTTAGGAAAGAACTCTGGGATGCCAGCGCACTTGATCTGTTACGGAAACACATGTGGATAGTCCATGTGGCAAAGAGACACCGCTGACTTTTGTTTACATCTCTGCAGATGCCGTGAGGAACAATGAGGATCTATTAAAACCACATTGTCGATACATGCGAATGTCTGGCATGAATCGGGGAGGATATTTTCAATACTTACTTTGTGTTTGCTTTTTACCCCACATCTTTTTTTTATTTTTTTAATGATTTCCATGTCTGGCCCCACATAAAGCACTGGAACTACTTTTCTGTTGAAAACCTTAACTGCACAGTACTATTTAAGGGCATTTAGTGGTTTGTGGCAACTGACTCTAAATTGCAAAAACATTTGCATGGCAATACTCCCTCGCCTCGGAAAGTAGTTTCTAGATCAGGGTTTTATTGTGTTTGTTGATGACTGCCGTCTTTTTATGTGTTTTGCTCCATTGCTTCACTCCCTGCCCATTTTGGAGTAAAAAACAAAAGGGAGGGGAAAAAAAGCACTTGTTAATTTGCTGATCTCACCAACAATCGATTGAGATGTGTTTGTCACTGTTACGGCAGATTGAATGGCCCAAGAAAGAACATAGAGGCAGTAAAAGCAAGGAGAGTTTAATCTGAAGTTGTGAATGACAATATTGATTTGCCTTTTTCTTTTTTGACAGGGCGGGATAGCGACTCAGAATCAAAGGTAATGGGGATTATAACTGTCACATGCTGTTTCTCTTGTCTTTCCCCTGCCTTTTACTCTTTTCCATGTCTTTGTCTGTGGTGTGATATCTTGTCGATAGCACATTTATTCTTGTCAAGAGAAGAGAGTGTATTAAATGGACACAATTTAGGAAATGTTCGATATCCTGTGTCATACATGGACTTTGCGTGTGCAAGAGAGAAATGCTATTTTATAGGATTTATAACTCTAATAAAACATAGCAACCGTACATTACTGTAGATCTAATGCAAATATATCACAATACTCAATAAACATTAAATGTTTCCTTAGTCTACGTTAACCGACATTAACTTTTATTCTAATGCACACAAGTGTCGCAGAGCTCAGTGCAGCCTGCACCAGAAGGAAGCTCATCTCTGTGAGTGAGAGTGGAGGTATTTGCCTTTAGAGGGCCTTGTGGACACATTAAGGCCTATTTACATGTCCATAATGCCAACAGAGAACCCCATCTCTGCACTTAGGCTCAGTGGAGCCGTAGTTTTAAATATTGCAGGGAAGCGAAGCATTGAACGCTGCCTGACTCTTTTATAGAACAAGTAATGAGTCCCCACGATAGCTTGTTTTGGATGATTTAAAACACTGTATCAACTGTCCTCATGAGGCTTCTTTGTAATTCTTCTCTTGAAAGGAGTTATTGCCTCTCATGGTGGTAATTTAGAGAATTACTCCTATTGGTCTTTTGAAGACAAACGTCCCCAAGACATTTTGAAAAAAAGTTGCGAAAGACAAACCTGTAAAGTGCTTAATTGACCTCAGCGTGGAATCTCAATTTCTTGTTTGCACAATCATACAAAATGATGGCCTTTCTTGAGCATTCGCCGGGCCCTTCCCCTGTCGCTTTTTTAGAAAAAATGTTACCTTTTTCTTCCCCTTTTGTCCCAACCACCACAATTAAGGGCCAAGGCTCTGAATAACAAAACACGGGCCCCTCCTTGCAAGGTAGCCTTAGGTTGTGTTTACACTCCAGGACATCAAAGGCATTGCTGAACTTTTCCAAGCCCCTCCTGCTCAGGTAGTAATCCCAAAGTATAATCTCTTTAAAAACTGTAAAACCCATTAGAGTGACACCATCTAATTCCTCACAGGAAAAAAAGAGAGTGCAGGAGAGAGAGAGAGAGAGAGAGAGAGAGAGAGAGAGAGAGAGAGAGTAAGAAAGTGAACTTTGTGGGCCTCTAAATTGTGACAGACGCCGATCAAGTGGATTTATAAACGTGGCGAGGGAGAGGAAAGATTGCATGTTTACTTTCGAAATTTCCTGTGATATATCCTGCTAGATGGACAGTTGCTTCCAGAGCAAACATGCTATCGATGGTTTAAACAACATAATGTGTGTTTAAAGAAGAAATGTAATGGTGTTAATGTGGCCTAACTGACTCTAAAACAACAGCGAAGCCAGTAAAACAAACAAGCCTACTTAGCTGCCTTTAGGGGGATTCAACGCATAATTCAAACTCAAATAAATATTGTTAAACGTTTGGGTTAGAAGTTACGGATCTTGTTAGTTACGTGTTTGTCTTTGCTATCTTACAAGCGTTACTACAATAGTTGTTCTGAATAGTTTGTGTGCTGAACATCTCCTGAGTAAAAACAAATAAATAATTGTGCTTAAACACTTGAGTCACAGGCAGATCGTGGACCAGAGAGGTCAGCAGTTTGCACATGGTGGTGACACCCAGCCACTCGATGCTTCCTGTCCTTCCTCCTCCCTCCTGCCCCCCCCCCCCCCCTCTTCCTTTTACTTTTTCCTCTACTTTTATGCGTTTCTCTCCCTTTTTCTCCTCTTCTCACTCACACATGCACTCAACCTCACCTTCCCTACACATTCCCTCTCGATTACACCACACACACACAAATATACAGCGCACACACACACACACACACACTCAGATACTGTCCAATCATCCACTCCACATGCAGCGAGCAACTTTCTAAAAGCCATAAATCCTGGGGTGAAGAAATATTTCATTTTTACGGCTCCTTGCTGTGTATAGTCCCCTGGCCCGGGCTCTGCCATGCCATATCACAATCAATTCCATAAGCTAAACTGGGGTGTAAGGTGCTGTATGAAGGTCAGACAACCCACTTTGACTGCCATCTGAGCGTGAAGCACTTACCCTCCACACCATGTCCAAGCTAGCTGCCAAGCAAAACCTTAATGTACCACCTTCCAGCACTGTAGCGCTCTCCTAGGGTTCGCCCAACACAGGTCTGTGAATTCCAGATACTGAGAGCAGATACTCTATGCATTTATGTATTGATTTTTATTTTGTGTATCATTAAATTTCACCTTTTTTAATGTCAAACAATTGCAGGATTCAGCAGAATTTTATTCTCATCAGGGTGTAAGCGCCTTCCACCGCAGCAGACTAATGAAATGATTTTAGGTGGGTTAGCAGCTGCTTAAGGCAGGGTGACCCACCCCATTTATTCAATCGTAAGGGAAACTCTGGGATACGTTATTGCCTTTAGATGAGAAATTCATTTGCAAAAGACATTGTTGAATAATAAATGACTGGATAAAATATGGAAAGAAAATTACATTTTATTGTAGGTTTTCAAACTTTACGTAGCTGTGGTCAAGAAGGAAAACTTGCAGGTCAGAAGTTTTGACCAGCTGATTATATTATTTAGTGAAAGGTCCCTATTGGCCTGAGGTGTATTCTTTTTTTCCTTTATGTTTATAATCTGTCTTTAATATCCCTCCTCATGTTCCCACCACCGCTATGTCTTTCTCTTTCGACCCTCCATCTCTCCACTTATCTACCGACCTGTCTGCATCTCTTCCACACTGTGTTCCCGCCTGCTTACCCTGCAAAGCACATCTGTATGTGATGGAGAGAAGCTGTTTACCTCCATGTTCTTGATTAAACCAGGCCACAGAGAAAGAGACGGTGAGTATTTTATTTAATGAGCGTGACGAACGCAAAGGTGTTCTCGTAAATCATCACATGGTTTACAAACTCAATAAGTAAGGGCTTCCTGCCTCAGCCAGCGAGGCCAGCGCGCACCTAAATTATTAACGAAGCTCTGGGCCCCCAGAGGCACAACTTTGATGATGTTATAAACAGGGGAGAGGACAAGGTGCCTTCTCAGCAAAAGATTATAGGACCTCCCACCTCCCCCATGCACCCACTCCTAATTACCTGCTTCCGATGGTGAGAGGCAGAGGTGAAGATAGAGGGATGGGGGGGGGGGGCATCTAAATAAACTTGACTCATTCCTCTCCTCTGTTAATTGAGACTGTACCGTACGCCGGTGCTTGCACATGCACATGAGCAACACCAGTCAAACTTTCTGCATTCACATTAGGCAATAAAAATCGCATCTGCATTATTTTTACAGATCTGTATATTTTTGTAAATCATGAATATGCTAATGATAAGTGTGTTCATGCAAATTTCAGTCTGTTCAGACACCCAAGATGATCGCACCAAGTTTCTCTGCCAGAATTTCCCTCATAGGATAAATTTGTCTCTGGGCAATACTCCATTTTTAAATCCAAATTCATCAAGCTTTGATAATTGCTGATGCAGCGTTTCATTGGGTTAGGTCGGGGGGAGGGGGGGGGGGGGAATGGTGGGAGGGAAGAACTGTAGGTGTAGATAGGAAGGAGAAAAGTGTTGGTCAGGAAATACGCTGACCAAGTTGAGGTAATGAAATAATGTGAGAGGAGCTGGCATGAGAGACAGTGATGGAGATGGAGAGAGAGCAAAGAGAGAAAAAGAAAGAGAAGAAGACATTAACTGGAAAACTGTAATCATTTAAAATCAACTCTCTCTTTCAAATGTTAAAAACACTTGAAGCACAGCTTGATATCCACATTGTGCTTGTTGTTGTGGACCAGACTGTGTGACATGATGAAATCATCTGCATCCTTTAGTTCATTGTATCGTCGACCATCTTTGGAGGCCCAGTTGTACCGCGCTGTTAGTAAACTCAAAAAAACAGCAGCAAAGTCTCTGGTGAGGATGAGACAAAGAAGTGTGATTTCCCCAGTGCAAATATGCTCCAAATTAAAAACCAAAAAGAGGTCTCCAGTGTCTTCGCTCTAAATCAGATGAATTTGTCATTAGGCAGATAATAACTGTAACAATTACAATATGACTGTTTCCCGTAATAAAGTCCCCCATAACACTCATGTTTGTGTAAAGATCTCTTTTTGTGTCATGCTCTGTTGCTTAGGAAGCCGAGAGTGACGGTAAAGATAGGAGAGAGAGAGAGACAGAGAGAGAGAAAGAGGCTTCAATGCCAAGAGAAGTCAAGTATGAACAGTGTCAGGTAGTTAAGTCAGGAAATCAAGATCTATATAGTTTATATGCACACTATACCTCTGTCTGTCTGTCTGTCTGTCTGTCTATCTATCTATCTATCTATCTATCTGTCTATCTGTCTATCTATCTATCTATCTATCTATCTATCTATCTATCTATCTATCTATCTATCTATCTATCTATCTATCTATCTATCTATCTATCTATCTGTCTGTCTATCTATCTATCTATCTATCTATCTATCTATCTATCTATCTATCTATCTATCTATATATCTATCGGTCTGTCTGTCTGTCTGTCTGTCTGTCTGTCTGTCTGTCTGTCTGTCTGTCTGTCTGTCTGTCTATCTATCTATCTATCTATCTATCTATCTATCTATCTATCTATCTATCTATCTATCTATCTATCTATCTATCTATCTATCTATCTATCTATCTATCTATCTATCTATCTATCTATCTATCTATCTATCTATCTATCTATCTATCTATCTATCTGTCTGTCTGTCTGTCTGTCTGTCTGTCGGTCTGTCTATCTGTCTATCTATCTGTCTATCTATCTTTCCTGAACATTGTTGGTTCATGAATGTAAAATGATCCAAGCATGGAATTTACCTTGAAGGCAGCAAATCATCAATCACACTGAGACAGAATCAGATTTCATTGTGCCTTTCAATTTCAAAACTGTACAGAAGGGCTAAATATAAAAAAACAACTTATTAAATCTGAGTCACACAGACAAACAGTTTTGTATTCAGTGGAAATGAACTGCAAACAAATCTGCAGATGTGTTTGAGAATGTTAATGACTCATATTTTCACTTTCCCTCCTCCTCTTACTGTTCAATGTCCTCCTTCACACGAGTGCTAACTGGCTAATGTTGTGATGGCAAGAAGCAAAAACATAAACACAACATGCATGCACCCAAATAAAGTAAACAAACATGAGGTGCCATGTGTCGACATGACACTGACACGTGTTGGAATTTATTCTAACTCTCTCACATGTGACATTTCAAGTCCAGAAAGCAGGAGCCAGAAAAGGCTCTTCGTTCAAACTCCGCTGCCATTTTCTCCTCTTCATCCTCCATCTGTGAGAGTGTGGGGCAGCAGTCGTCGATCCACACAGAGCCATCTGTGAGGGGAAATCAACCACGCACCAAGCCTTGGAAAACGCACAGAGCGTGCTTTCATACGTTTCCCATCACAGTCAAGCAGAAAATTGAGAAAATCGTGTCAAAGACGAGGGAGCTTCCCAACCTCTGGTCTTGAACTGTGTCTGAGTAGAGGAGGCAGCGTCATGGTCATACATGCGGCCTGATCGCTGCATCGCTCTGGAACGCCAAAAAAACACAGACGCCCCAAGGGGGTTTGATGGCATACGCAAGTCTCTGTCTTTCTGTCCTCCCCTCTCCTTTCTTCTTGAAAATAAGCATGGTTCTTGCATAATGGCATCAGATCAGATGACTGTCGGTGAAGTAAACACTCACTCTCAGCTCTTGCCTTTTTGTCATGCTTTCACACTTTTCTGATTTTCTCTACTTTAAACTGTGTTAACTCCCCTCCTGTGGTTATGTGCTTTAATCCTGATTGAACAATTGTGCTTTCTGTGTGATTATGTGTGCATGGATTTGTGTTTTCACATTTAGGGTGCATAATAGAATGTTCTACATTCATCACTACTGGTCATAATGATAATTTGTAAATGACAGATAATGAGATAATTTGAGAAAGACTGAGAGATTGGAGCAATGGGGGTTAAATGCTCAGGCGCTCTGTTGTCCTACATTAACACTTGTTTCTGTTTTCCGGGGTGCACATTACAGAAGTTATGATTGACCCCGAGACATGTATCCTCAACTCAAGACACACAATTGCACTACAATAAGTCATCTGTTGAAAAGTGCAAAATTAGGCTGATGACACAGATGTTAAAGAATGCACTCTGAGAGGGAAGTGATGTCACCGCTGCCTCCTAAAAGTATCTGTTCAAATCAAATTAGATCTACGGCGCCCTGGCACATTAAATTAGCCAAAAATACCACCAAAGACGCTGCCATGATTTGACATCTGCAAGAATAAATGAATCGCTAACAAAGTCTCTTACACTGAGAGCGAGTCAGGCAAGTAGACTTCCTGTCTGAATGGAGCGGAAGACGCTTTCCTTCATTATTGTCTGGGTCTGGACATCTGTACATGCCATGCATATGATGATATCGCTTACAAAAACAGAATGCAAACAATTGTCGGGGGAGTCTCCTCGTCTCTTTGATGAAAGGGACACAGCTATTCACTCCAAATTAGGGGAATTAAACAAAAAAGATAATTTTTTCTCATCTGTTCTCTACATATTATCCAAAGCCAACACAGCCAAAAGCTGGAACATTGACATTGATTGAATAGACAAATATCTCTTTTTGTTTTTAAATCCACCAAAAGCCATGACATCACACAGATAAGTCAGATCCCTCCCTCGATAGCGTGATGCATCGATCGCTCGCTGTCATTGTGGCTGACTTGACTCCCCAGCAGTGACACTGTGTACCCGGGACACTGTGTGTAGGTGTGGGGGCTCCATGACCATAATTAGCTTGCCATCCAGGGGAAAGTTAATATTTCTCAAGTTGAAGTGAAGCTTATTGGTTTCCTGGACAGGCTGTAATGGATAACCTAATGAGGCCAGCACGCAACGTGCACACACACACACATGCAAACAGCAGCACACAAATGAAAATGCAAACACACACGTCCACCCCCCGGGAGGCCTACAGTCAGACAGACAGTGACACACAAATCTATCCCCATTCCCTACATGACAGACCAGGCTGGCTGAGCAGTTGCCTGATCAATAGTCATCAGTGACCTCGTCCACTTGGTCGTCACTTAAACCAAAACTGTCAGACTCTCTTTGAATGTGTGTTTGCTACACAATACACACAGTTACATACAGTAAGTACATGAG
>NC_041374.1:11620625-11638125 GCF_900634415.1 Cottoperca gobio
ACTCATCTATAGTTTTGATAAAGACCTCTTCAAGCCAAATGGTTTCAGAAAAAATGGGTTTCAGAGGTGTATAATCTTTAATAAAAAGAGGAATGATAAGATAGTTCGGTTTGCGAGTTCTCAAAGACTTTAACATTAGCTAAAATATCAGGGATTTGCCTGAAATAGGGGTTTGTGTTTAAAAATAGTTTGTAGTATAGTTCACAACAGGTGCAGGTGTGCCACTTTAGGAAAAGTACGATGACAAATGTAATTGTGTAGGTCAACTGATGATTATGGGAGTATATGAGTTTTAAGTTCAGATTTAAAGGCCTCAGACTGTTGGACCCAGACGCAGCAAACAGGCAGGATGGAAACAATGGCACGAGGGAACACCAGGATACATAGACACAGCATGATTAACCACACCAGGTAACATGGAAGAAGACAAATCAACAAGGGACAATGGGACAGACAGGTGTATATACACACAGACACTAATCACATGAACAGGACACAGCTGGAGGAGGCAGGCAACAACACAAGGGCAGCAGGGTGATTGGACACAGGAGGATCAAATCAGGGCAGGGCAGACAAATCCCAGAAGGCGGGAAAACACAAAGACAGGAAGTAAAACTAGACATGTTACAAGGGGAGAGTATTTTACAAAATAAAACAGGAAACAGGAAAAACAAAGCCAGATTCATGACAGTTGGCAGGGAGGTTATTCCAAAGAATGGGGCATGATAGTGAAATACATCAGAGGTACCTTTAAGTCTGATCTGACATAGCAAATTAAAGTAAATAAAAAATTGTGTAATATGGTCATTTTTGTTTAAATTCTTGCTGCAGTATTATGAACCATTTGAAGACTTTTACTAGCATGCGGGCAGGCCTGACAACAAATCGGTACAATAGTTTGGTTTAAACAAAGGTGTAAATAAGGATCTCTGCATCAGTAAAGGACGGACCAAATTTGAACTTTGTTTGATCAAAAGATGTACATCTGCCCTATCAATTTGAAACAAACTCCCCTCTGTCCTCCACCACCTGGACCCTCACTGTTGTCTTCCTCCTTCTTCCAGTCAACCTCCGATTGGCCCTCAGATAGACTGGAGAGGGATGGGGGTCATTTTGTAGGATACAGTCAACATGCGTGGGAGAGGTTTTAAGCCCCACAGACTGCTGTCCACCAAGCCCCTTTACAAATTAGCACTCTATGTATTAATCATTGTGTCATTTGGGAACATTATCCCCCCCCCACACAAAACTGTAACATGCCACCCATGTGTCAATATTTCTAGAGTTGTAGTTATGAATTAGCAGGTAATGGGACCCTATCACCAGCTAAAATGGTACACTATAGCATTGTTTGATTATGACTCCTTGGCCGAACACAGGCTTTTAGCTGCAATCGGATAAGGTAATTGGCAGCAATTACCCAACCATTTACTCACAATGCAGATGTAGAAATTGTAGAACAGAGCCTGCACCTGGATATGTTCAAAAGCTGAGGATGTCAACCTCCCAGCATGCACACACACACTCACACACCTGAAAACATACCTGAACAGTCAACGCTAAGGTAATCATCACCATCACAACGCCCTCTCTACACCTCTCACGTCTTCTGTTCGACTTCTAAAAGTCATCCAGTCATTATCCAGCATTTGATATTCATTCTTTTCTATTCGATGTAACAGGTTTAGTTTCCCCTAATTGGGGCTGAATAATACCAAGGCGATTTACAAGCGCTTTTCCCCCCTTGTGTCACCGCCGCTGCTGCACAGATTCTGGTTTCATCCCGCCAGTGGTTTTTGAAGGTATCATTTCTCTTGACTGGAAAAGGCCCCTGTTGAGTTGTCAGGCTCATTGCTCAAGGTGCGCCCTGGGTTTCAGGAGGGCCCGTGCTGACACATTCATAAATATGACACCTTGTTTTGTCCTTCTGGCGTCTTTTTGGTTGGCGATGGCCTTTGAATTGGAAACAGGTAAGCTAATAGGGCTGCGTCTGATGCATGGGAACCGTGGGCTTTGGGAGAAGGCAGGGTGGCCCCGGGCGACACATGACAGGCAGATAATGACTGTATAGCTGTCAAGTCAAGGATACCTGTCTGCCGGTAAATACAGATTTGCCTTTTTGACATCATTTTTCCACCTCCTGGAAGATCAACTGAATGCAGCTTTCAGACTATTTCAGACTATCTATGAGACACGTTCACACACACAACACACACACTCAGATGCACATGCATGTTCCTGCATATTCACGCAAGCCAATGCACCTATACGTGCTGACAAATACACTCACACACACTCATAAATGCAAGCAGGAACAGGAACAAAGGCACTTTAAATGTATGCGCTTATAATTGTGATTTTCTGCACCGTCCAACGTTCCCACGTAATGCAGTATGTTTGGGAATGCATGGAGCGCGTTAATATGATTCTATTGTAGTCAGGCATGAAAGATATAGAGAATATGTGTGTGTGTGTGTGTGTGTGTGTGTGTGTGTGCGTGTGTGCGTGTGTGTGTGTGTGTTTCTGCGTATATGTACATGTGTGTGTGTCCATGCATGAGTGTGTGTGACTGGCAGGCCGGCTGAGGCCTGTGTTTTGCGCGTCGCCCCGGGGAATGCAGGTGAAAGCAATCTTGGTCCGTGAAAGCCGACGAGATGCGCCTTTCTGCACCCAGAGAGCTGGCGAGCTGATTTCTTTTTGATAGGCTAAAGCCCTGACACCAGCCCCCCCACCCAACCCCTACATCACCATCAAGCAAGGCCACGGCACTGGTTGTTTACATTTCAGCTATCTATCCGTTAGCTAGTTGTAATATATTCTACAGTGCATGTGTAATGCTATTCACTCCCATAAACTGAACATACTATATACTGTCTAATTCTGCCTTTCCCATGAACCACACCAGTTTGTGTGGACACTTTTCTGCACACACACATACACAAGATAATCTCTTTCACTCCCCCTGTGTTTCTCCACAGCTGCCCAGAAGCCAGAACTGCCAACCCGTTCGGTGCATGGCTGAAATGACGAAACGAAGCCTAAATTTACCTCATTTGTTTACTATTCAGTTGCATTCCCTGCATGCAGAATGATTAGGAGCAAATCACGTTGGGTTTTAATCGAGCGGTATTTATGGCTTGATGTGTGCGCCTGGGATGTTTCATAATCTCATAATAGACCAATTGTATTAATTCTGCCTATGGATCCAGCTCTGGCTATAATACAACACACAAGTCATTGCAGTGAGCTGTGGGCAGCTGTCCATGAGCATGTGAATGGAATTTATCAGGCTGGGTTTGTTCTTATGGGATTTATGATTGAAAATTAATGCTGATCTGTTTAGTATTTAGTACTGTAAGCAGAGCTTTGGATACATGACTATTGTTGTAATCAAGTTGAGGATATCATGTCTGAATGTGTGGTCTGTGGGACTGCATATTCAAACTGCTAATTTTGTAATCCAGTGTAGTCTGTATGCTGAGCTGTGTGTGTTGTTGTGGAGGCCAAACATACCTATGAAACCCTTCCCTAGTGCAAACAGATACACACACACACACAAACACACGCACACACACACACAGAGTACATCCCTAGGGGTGAAGAACACTGACACTTATGACAGTTTATTATACAGTGACACGGCCAGTGAGCTGGGTTTAACAGATTACAATCTGTCTGAATGCTGCCAGTATTCACACAGCTGCTAAACGTCCACTCTTGAATCCAAAAGTAAACAATAAAGCGTTGCCCAACCACCAAAAACATGATATTTTTTCTCAATTCAACATCTAATTTGTATCACTTTAAGGGGATACCCTACATGTGAATAGGGTAAGAGTCAAATACAGAGGGTATTTTTGTAAAACTCTTGGTATAACTGCATTAATCAGAAAATACTGTCAACAGCTTTAAAATAATCAATTTCCACCATGTTTTTAGGAATAAAAAGTTATATAAATCAGGCTATGTATGAACAAACCCCTCTTCAAAACCTAGGTGTTTGTAAGTGCGACTAAAGTGGAGATTTCTGGCTCACTTTTGGTGAATTCAGGAGAAATCTACAGACGCATATAGACACAGTGAAGTAAGATAAACATCTAAATGTTTCCACTAGTGAAAGATGACAATTTATGTATACTGTATGTAAAGTAATGAGTCAATGTTAAATGATTTGGTGTTATTGAAGCTGTAAACCTCCATGTTTTAAATATTATTCTTGTTTCAAAGGCAAAATGGTTCCAACATTTTTTGTTATGTCAAATTAAAACATTATATATATTCTTAACACTTCTAACAGAGGCTTTAATACAGTTTATAAAAAGAGAAACCTTGACACTCTTCTTTGTTACAGCTATGGCAGTCAGTCACTCATCTTGCTGGCCAGCCAGTCATACGATATCAACCTCTGTAGCCGGCCCGCTAGCTAAAATGGAAATGTGTGTTAGTGCTAGCAGTTGGAGACTGTAGAGGGACTTAGCCTTCACACTGTTGAGATAAAGTAGCAGGCCTAAGCCTCGCCTGGTGAAATGACACATCCCCCCCACCTTCTTTTCCTGTACAATCGCCATAATATTGTGTTTCTATGCTGGGCCTGTAACCTTTGATTAAATTAGTCCGGTATTGCCTGGGTCCTTTTCTAAACTGTAGGCACTGGAGAGCCACTTAACGGACCCTGTCCCTCGGAGGGAAGAAAGTGTTTGAGCTTACAAGTGTACAGCCACAGAAATATCAAACTCCTCTCAGTCAAATCTCTCTTTCTATCCCTCCCACTCTCCTTCTCCTTTCTCCCTCTTTCTTTCTACATGTACACCCTCTCTCCTTCTCTCCATGAGTTTGCTGAAGTGTCTTTCCTCTGTGTGTGTATATGTTTGCACCAGTGTGCGTCTGTAAGTCGATCCATCATGCTCTGTCACTCTGCAGGTGAGGCACGTATTATAGGATGTCAAAGAAAAAGCCGCAAAATGACATTTTGTTGTTATTTTTCGAATCTATGAACTATCGGGGCTGCACAGTGAATGACAGCATAAATGAACAGATCAGAATTGCATTTTGTTCAAGGAAGTGGGATTAATGTGGGCAGAAGGCAAAAGAGACATGCCATTGGTCAAACGTCAATCAGTTGCAGGCCTTGGTTAAATAAAAGGGCACTTCTGGTCCACATTCGGTGTGTTATTTACTGTACAGAGGCAGCAAACCTTTCCTCAGGGGCCATATATCCCTCTCTGATGTGTATGACTTAATAAATTACACAATGATCTTCCCATCAGTCTTTTACTACTTACTACTAAATGATGTACACCCTAAAGCACCAGCTCAACCAATGTTGAGATGACATAAGGGAAATTGAAATTGAATGTAAGACTTTAACTTCCTTACACCTAAAGAGGAGACTTCATTGGAAACTTTTGCATTTTAGCAGGTTCACAAGAAACAGCAGTTCTCCACCTTGGTGCATTCTTTGAAACACCGTTGAGGTTTTGTGATACTTAGTGTCCAGTTTCAGTCCAAATGTTACTCATGTGAACGGTTCACAAAGTTGTCAATTTGGCAAATCCCCCATTCATAAATTGAAAACTAACACTGACACTGAACCTACAATATGCTTGTAGTTACACTCTCTTGATTGACTTTGAGTTTTTCTTTTCTGACCAGTAATGAAAGCTTCCTCATATATGTCACTCACTGTGGTTAACTTCCCACTGTTATCTTGCTGATTATTCCTATCCGTTGAAGGAATCACTCGTCAAAAACCTTCAAAATGATTGTAGTGTGTGTGAAAAGGGTGTGTATATAAAAATGGTGTGTGTTAGCATGTGTCTGTGTGACTGAGGATAGGTGTGTGAAATCTAAAACTCGAACAGGATGCACAAATAAATGACTTGAAGCCGGTGTTGTTGTCTCCCAGTGAAATGAATCACCCTGTCAAACGGTGGTGATATACGGCTAAAAATAACACACGGTTCTGTGTGGTAAGAGGATTCACTCATTTAAAGCGTGAGAACCGGCGGAAACATACAGAGGTGAATTACAAGTTAATCAGAAACGGCATTGCAGGATATTTCTGGGAGCAGTATATTCTGCAAGGTCTTCACCATCTGAGAAGCATGACATCTCTTGCAAAATGATTGATAGCACAAATGTCTTCAGTTGACATATTCAGAGATAATCATTTTATAGGCTGCTTATCCTAGATTTCCTTTTAAATGATAGACTTCAAGGTATGATCGCCTGCAACTTTGTATGTGGATTTTTTTTAAAGGGGACATATCATGAAAAACTCACTTACATATATTTGAGTATCTGGAGTGCCTACAAACCCACAAACTGTGAAATTAGACAACCCAGTCTGTTTCTCGTGGGCTGCCCTGGTCAGAAAACATGGTGTTCAACAAGAGATTCAGATTTGGCTCCCCTTCCTATGTCACATGCAGGCTCATTAGAATACACCGCCCCCCCATCTGAGTATCTCCACCCACGGCTGGAGAACTACCTTTGCATTTTTCTCGCAGTAATCAGAGCAGACCATTTTTTGGGAGGGACATAAAGAGACATGTGCTAAAACAGAGCGTTTAGCATTGAATGTGTATTATAATGCATCAAACATGAATAACATCTGGGGAAGGGATATCCTAAGCGTTTTAAGGATGCAACATTTCCACGTAGCACACACTCTGTAAGGCACTGTACTCTCACTCATGGCACAACTCCAGCTACTGCTTGTGCCACGCAGGTGTGTGCACGTGTGTGTATACACACTAGGGACCTGGAAGAGTGAGATGGAGCACCACCCGCCAACAGATCCCTAATGGGAGATCTATGCACCTGGGTCCACACACACACACACACACACATTGCAACCACGTCATATTTCATGTCAGTGGGCATTTGATTGTGGACATGGGATAGCACAACATGACAAGGTAGAGCGGGCTTTTCCTGCAAGGTGACATCACAGCACATGAGGAGATCTGCTATGTGAGTGTGTGTCCGTGTACATCTGTGTCTGTTTCCATGCCTACACTTTTCACACATGTCAACACACAAAAGCCACATGGGAGGCCATTGAGAGCTGCAGCAGCTGTGGAATATGTTATTCAAATGGTGTGTGACTGTTTATGTGTGTGTGTCACGGCATTAATATGTGCGTGTGTGCATGTGTTATCATCTCTGCTTGTAGGAATAAACTGCACTGATGTGTCTCTGCGGGGAGCTTATAGAGAATCACTTACCTCTCTGCTCTTACTGTAGCGTAGCAATGAGTGACTCAGTTCTTCTCTCTGCATAGTATTAGGACAGAACAGGAAACATGAAATGGAATTACGTAGCTGTTTGTAACAATAATAATGGCGATTATGCCTCATATGGTAAATACAGGGAAGTGATGTGAAAAGTGGAAGTGGTGACGCTGGCCAAAGTCTTATTTTGAATCTGCTCGTACAGGACAAGCCTGAATATAAAGTGATGTAAACTGTCCCTCCTGTTTCTCCACTGTCTGAATAGATAATTTACGTTATACTGGTTAAATGTTGATATTATGCATATATGGTGGGTAAATGAGGCTTAAACTGTTTTAAACAATTAACCAACTTTGACATTTGAACAGATATTGCCACACTGAAAAAGGTAGGGTGGCATATTTTCCAGTAATTTTGCCCTTAAAGAATTATTTCTGGCGGATCCATTTTGCTCTATCTTTCCTTTTTTCTGCAAATGATCCAAAAACTTGTTTCAGGCCTTTTGGTTCCTGCCATAAGCAGGTCCACTGTGTGTGTGTTTCAGGCTTCAGTTTGCACCAGCCTGGTTTGCTTCCCGCTCACATGAGATGTGTGTGTGCATGGGTTCCCACCCCTCAGTGTGTGTGTGTGTGTGTGTGTTCATGTGTGTGCATGGTTGGCTCCCTAGCCTGTGTCTAGCCTTTGCGGCACGGGCCAGGGCTCTGCGGCTGCCCCGGGGCCACCATTGTCCCCGGTCTCCACAGCCCAGTGGCCACAGATGTTCCCCGTTTGATACCGTGCTCCTCACACATACTCCCCACTCCCATAGATGTGTGGGTGGCCAAGCGGGGTGCCCTGTTGCGTGCCACTCTCGCACACTATTGGACCCATGGTGCCTGCACGTGACACTGAAAGGGGGAAGCCATCGCGTCTACAGTTTTAATCCCGCCACCATGCATAATGGAACAGAAGTAGCCCCAAGTGGAGAAGGAAGCTTTGCATGAGGAGGTGTTCATAAAAGGATCATGGGAAAACGGGGTGCAAGAGGATAGAAGAAGAGCAGAAGCACGCTGAGATGTTGTTCAAAGCACCTCCAGGAAAAGAAAACGACTTTGGAAGACAACTAACATCTTTCCCTAGTTGTGGTTCTGCATCTTGTGTGTGTGTGTGTGTGTGTGTATTGCATGTAATAGCATGAGGAGGGATTGATCTGGTGGCTCAGTGCGACAAACAGGCCGTTCAAATTAACGACAGAGGCAACGCTGAACGTCGAGAGACCTTGGCATCACAGCTGAAGAAAATAACGTGCTCGTAGGGAAACATTGTTACGCTTGCTTTCTAAGCACACACATGCAAATGTATAGTGTTTTCCACTTCCTCTGTACCAGCATTTAGAGATAGTAGCGTATTGTTTGAGTTTTCACTTTCCTCAGAACACAATCAGACACTTAATGTTAACTTAACAGTTTCCACGTTGTTTCCTTATCTCTGTAACAATCTCTCATCAGCCTGTTTGCTCACAAACTGAACTGTTTGTCTTGGACTTTCAGTTTCCAAGTTAAACAACTTACGTTGATTGCTGATCTATTATTACACAAGTTAAAAAAACTGCTGCTTCTATGGAAGTACAAACTTTGTAACAGGTGCTTCAAAACATCATATACTGTAGACAGACAGGTGACTTTAGTTCAGAGATCCTGGCACGCAACGAGCCCATCACTGGTCATTTCTTTGTCTGAATGTGACAGAAGTAAAACATGCCACACCAGTATGTTTGGTTATAGTGTTCAATTAACCTGTCACTTCAAAATTAGGATGCATACCAGAAGGAATTGACAAATAGAGTGGAAATTGACAAGAGGTATGTTTATGAGTTCAACCGCATATACTTCAAAAGTTTTGATGATGCATGAACACATATGTGGAGTTATCTTAGTGGCATCATTACCAAAACATGCTGAGAAACTCCCGTTAATAATGTGACAGGTGACACATGATGAATGGTGGTGCTTTATCTTATACATACATATAATCTGTTTGATTCATTGTCACTGCGTCGGAGGGAAAGTGAGTAAAGAAGAGGGAGATGGTGTTTGTGATGACGTGGGAAATGAGAACCAGCAACGCACAGAGACAAATGTAGACAGAAACACAAGAAAGAACAAGTTGGATAGAGAGGAAAGAGCCGCCATTTTCTCCTGCTCCAAGACACAGCTCAGTCTTAATCAAAATCCCACACAGGAAGAACACTTGAGTAGCTTAATCAAAGATCAGCCTGCTCGGTATTAATAATAGAGCAGTGTGCTGAAATGGAGTTTTACTTATTCAAGACTGCACTTATTCGCCTCATATACCTTTAAAGTATATTAGGCTCTGGGTGTGGCATGAGGGGGGACTGAAGCTAATAGAGCTGGTGGCTTTACTTACATGTACAGCAGGCAACCTTCCCGACATGCACAAACTGCACTCTTCATTTTAGCATTCTGCGTATACGATATATTACAAAGCAAGTTTTTTCTTCCCTACACCTTGGCCAAAAGTGTTTTTGCTGCCTAACACTAACCACATCCTGTGCCAAAATGTTTTTCACACTCACCTTCCACCTCCATTACAACTTGCAGTGTGGTGTGTGTGTGTAGTACAGAAATGTAGCGCTTCCTACTCTATCTAAAAGTTGCCTGAGTACATATTCCTCCTCCTAGATCTGAATAGAATAGATAAATCTGTATAGTAGACTGTGATACGTTATGATATGTAATCCCCTCTTCCTAACATGATAGAATGGGAAGCTTCAGCTGTGCTCGGCACCTGGCTCGCATATAGGTCGGTTCTCTAAGCAGGCAAGCCCAGTGTGAAGTAGTTCCGTCAATGAAACCGTAGGCCGCAATTAGCTTTCATATTGATTAACAGGTTTGCATGTCACCTGTGCAGGTACGGCAGCTGTGTCCTTACACGCTTCGCCACATGCATAACTCATGCTTTCAGATTATCTGTGTATCTAAACGCCCACCTCTTTTCTAATTCCCTACCCTCACCTCTCAACTGAACAGAAGACACCTTACAAAACATCACACCTGACTTCCCCAAGGGCAACATGGCTTGGGAAATGATCTTATGTGGGCTTCACTCTCTCTCTCTCTCGCTTGTTACTCCAGAGCTGGTATGTGTTTTTGGAATGCGACTCGGTAGGTCATCCTGTAAACTACTGAGTTTTAAAGATCTCACCGCTAATGTTTCCAGCCAATAGTCTGCCACAAAGTATTAGATGTTCAAAATAACATAGTTGCCCTCCAAATTGTCGCTATTTTTAAGAGGATGACCTACATCTTGTCTGGGTCAAATAGAAATACTTTGTATATATAGCAATGCTGTCTTAAACCCAAACAGGGTTTTCTGGTGTGTTTTTAAGATAATCTTTCAGACATGGCTTTAAAATATGCCACCGTCTTATTTTAAATCATAAGTCTACATTTTCCTTGAAGTGTATTTCTTGAAGTTGTGAACATAAGGCTTTAACTCTTAAGGCCTATAATTCCTTTGAGACAAAAGACGAAATGGAGTAATTTAAAGAACATCACATATGGTCTACGAAGCCATGTCTGGTCATGTCACTTCAGGACTCAGCTCTAGCAAGCTAAAGACAAATCACGCAGGCGTTACATTGGATTATTGAAGAGAACCTGAGCAGACAATAGACTGTACAGATACAGTGAGACGCAGATTCTTGCAGTGACAGCAACAATGGACATGTGTGGCGTGGAGATAGGCAGACGTCAGCTAATTAGCTCAGTGGGAACACCCTATTGTCTTGGGTTCGGGACAACAGCACTTCAATGGCACCTAACTTGTAGATTGGTACGCTGCAGATCGGTTTTGATGTGGCTGGGCTATTGTTAAGCTAAATGCTATTAACTTTTAAGCCGAGCGACACATAAAAGTGAAGCTGGTGTAAATTACAATTCCCCTGCACATAATCCACTTGCTGATGGAAGACATTACAGCGGCCTTGTGTCTTGACAACAGATTACGGCGGCGGCTTTACCCTACCCCACTCGCAAACAGGAGAAGCCACGGGATTTCTGTTTTTATCCGCCCCATCCCTTCTTCATCTTCTTCCTCTCCCTCCCTTCGTAACTCCCTCCTTTTCTGTCCTCCCATTGATCTCTTGGTGGTATTCAGTATCTGCCAATGGTGCATGCCTGCAGGGGGGCCACCAAATCCATTATCAGGTGGGACAACAGTTTCCACTCTGTTTCACTCACACTGTATACTGTGTGGAGGGAGGGAAGGAGGGAGAAAAGACAGGGAGGAGAGATGGGGGGAGCTGGAGCCTACAAACGCTTTTTAAAGCAGATTATGGCGATGAAAATATAAATTAAACAACTGTTAAAAAAGATGAGTGTATTTTACAGCACATATGTGCTTTAGTTTGATCCTGCATAAAGGAAACACAGCTTAAATACTAACAAATATCCGGCAGGGATTTGCATACATCCTCTATCTCTACCTCAGGGTTCTCACTACATTTTCAGGCCTAAGTAATTACTAGTGTGGTATAGAGTAATATATTATCAACATGTCTGCACAAAAAGTACTTCAGAGGTGCATGATTTATTTTGACACCTGAGCAACTCAAAGTATTACCTGCATGACTACAGACAGATGAAGTTCAGTGCAAGCATAAGGTATGTCAAGTGAATCGCATTCTTTTTAGTTTTTTGCTTTCCAATAACCAGATAGAAGACACAGCTCCTATTTGAGGAGTCTTTGATAACTCAGGATGAAACGAGGTGAATTATGCAAATAGTTCCTGACTTAATTACTCTAGTCTGATGTGTCCAGGTGTATGTGTGTGTCTCAAGAACTCAAGCCAAATGTCTGCTAATCTCAAGAAACATCTCTTCATCATAGCGACATCATAGTTTGATGCTGTGTTTCGGTGCGGTGATGGAGCTGTGCATGTTGAGACTGGCCTGATACTGGGAACACTGAAACACCGCTGGCAACTGGCAGCATTTACTAGTTCTCCAACACACACGCACACGCACACCCACAGACACACACAAACACACGGGTACACTGTGGTCTAACCAAGGGGCCAATGTAGCAGTAGTGATGGCCAGTGTGCCAGTCTGAGCGTGAGTGTGTCTAATTCCCGGCTAATGCCGTCTACCCCCCAGGTCCACTGTCCTTGGCTGCCTGCCACTCTCTCAGTACTCACTGTGCTCCATTAAAAGCCTTTCAACGAAAAGGACAGAGGCATAAAGCAAGATTTTAAAAAATAAAAACGATGCACAAGACCACTCTTTATTTCAATATAGATATGAGACAGATATTATCTGAGCAACGTATTAGGCAATGGGCAACATTGCTTTAGGAGGTAATTGCAGAAAAACTATTTGCAGTTGAATTTTTTCAACATCATGGTGGACTTTAAGAAAAAGAAAATACCATGAAAGTTACTTTGTCACAGCTGTTGGTCGAATTACAAATGACTTTGCTTCAGAATACCATCTCTTCTTAACACAGAGAGCAGGAAACTAGAAATAATCAAATATTTCTAAATCTATGAGAACCAGCACAACCAGTATATTTGCATCGGAGCGGTCTCAGGTAAATAAGTAGACTTTTAAGCATTAGGTCTATCCTGAATTTTACCACCTCTGACCCCTGACCTTGTACCTCTTCTTCCACTTACCTCCACCCACTCTCAAAACTAACATTAACATCTTACAGAATATTTAAGAAATCATGTCTGCTTTGGTCCGCACCTATCTATGCATTTGGTTCAAGTTATGGTTTTGGCTCCTGATCGCGTATATGCAAATATTTATATGACTTTTTGTGCGTGTGTGTGTGATGCACAAATGTTTACACCACTCACGGGCTTCAGGGCCTGTGGCTTTGTGACATTGTGCTGGAGGCTCTCCCTTTTGAAACCTGATGCCTGCAGCAGAAGCTTACAGATAGACGGGTTGGGTCAGCCTGCAGGCGTATTACAGGCTACAGCAGGGTGAACCAACCAGTCAGGCCTGTGTGGCTTGTTGTTATGTTGTGTTTTGCTGTGTTAGTGCCTGTCTTCTTGACTTCTACCCCCCACTCCTCTGTACTGAAGGAACATGCACAAAACAGAACTTGCACACAAATGCATATGCACAGGATATTTCTGTCCACAAATATTGTGCACATGCGATCCAGATGATGTATTCTTTTGCTTGCATCTGGACCGGTGTTTACTAGACGTGTCCAGGAGCACACCTATCAAAGTGTGTCATCTACGGAACCCAAGGCCTTTTCGAATGCCTCGTTCTCCTTCCTCTTTTTCTCTGGTTTTCTTCTCTCAAGGAATCCAGAGTAAATATACCCTCCACACTATTTGAAACATATTGTCATCACAATCACCCCCCAGATATGCATTTGAAGCAAAGAACCACAGGCATTGTTTTTAGGAGATGCCAAAACATAAATCCTGCGCTTCAGGTAATAGAATAAGAGGGTTATATTTAGAGCACTGAGATCCTCGCTGGAATTTCAACACTTGACTCATTCATTTTCTTCCTCCTTTTTTCATCTGAGTTGAATGTGTGTTATCTTCTATGTGGTTTGAGGTCGCCTAAACACACCAGCCATCTGCAAAGATAACAATCTTTTTATTTAAAGCGACAGGCTAATTTAACCATGATAAACATTGTTGAGAAAAAGCGGAGCAAAGCAAATGCATTCTCTTTTAGAGTAAAGGTCAGATTCACGCTCTTCACTGTGTGAGATTTATTTAGAGAACTTTACTGTAAAGAGCAGAGTCAGCATCTGAGACACCACACGTTCCAACGTTCCCATATGATTTATTGTGGGATTTTGAACTAAAAATGTACGTCACAGAAAAACAAAAGTAAAAGTATAACATTCGATTTCTATTCCACCTAAGAAAGAAGCCTATTCTGACAGGGTTGTTGATGATCCAGATCAACAAACTCTTTTGATCAACAGCTACACTTATGAAGTGGATACTGTCCATGATTTAGGAGGAATTATGATGAATCTGGAAAAAATGTAATGTAATTAAAATTAATTCACAATCATTATACTCACATCCCTGCGCATAAGTCATGTCTTGAAGATAAAATACTAGAGTGGTATATTTAAAGGTTAATGGCCATGGGTGTTCATGTGCATGTGCATGCGCCTTCTTGTGTGTGTATACATGAATTTAAGTGAATATGTGCAAATGTCTGCTGACGCTCACATATCAGGCAAGACAGATGAGGATGACAGATGTGGGTGTATTCGTGCATGGTTGTGTGTGGGAGGAGGAGGGGGGCAATTCGTGTGTGCATGATGGAAAAATGTCGAATAGACATGGGAGCACAATGACTGCTCTTTGAGTTTCATCCTTCTCCCCATCACTGCCTTCATCCCTCCTTCCCCCCACTTTCCTAAAGGCACAAACTCTGCCAGTTGTCACCTTAGAGTATTGCAGGCCCTGCTGAAGCACTCCACTCCTCGGGAGGAGAATGTCAGCCCAGGCTCGGGGCAGTTTTGACAAACAGAGTATATATTGATACATGATAAAGTATGCTAGAAATCACCCGACTGCTGAGGGCTACTATAGTTTTAATATCATCATTTGAATTAACAAGCATTCTGTGGAGAAATAATGAGCTTTCATTATTCAGAACATCATCCTTACCCCGGCGGAGACTCGCTGGGCTATTAGTGCTTGAGAACTTAATGAAAAGAAGATAAAGAAGGTTTGAGATAAAAGTTTGAATGGCCACACTCGGTAACCAGAGTTAAAATTTAATGCGGCCCCAGTGGATGATGGATGAGCTTCTTATCTGGGGCCTGGGGAACGGGTAGACAGGGGATCCGCTTTGGAAGGTGCCATTCTGGGGAAAGGTGAAGAATGTGCACCCCTCCCGCTTTCTCTGACAGGCCTAGTGTGGCATACCAACCCGTGTGGACCCCCCACCTCTCACCCTCCACCCCACTGCTCAGTGATTCATGCCAACCCATAGATAGCCATATGTCCCCTACACCGAAAGAGCACTTTTAGATTTAGGATCCAAAACATTGTTGCCTTGACAAAATGATATCCCATTAAATTAACTTGGATTTGATTGCAAAATATGTCTGACTATCGTTGTGCCCAAAGTTAAGTCTGCTTTACTTCCCTTCTATAAGCTACGGCTACAGTGTATTACATAATTAATGATTAGTTATCAACAAGAAAAGATAATTGATGCCCACAGGAGTTGGTAGTTTAAGTGAAGACAGATCAGCAAAGGCTGGAAAAAAAGTAAAATATTTCACAAAAATGTAAAAATCTTCTCATCTGTTCTATTTCATTTTTTCACAACTACAATCTCATTAATACATGCAGGACTGCCTTAGGATACAATCTCTTCATTCAGCCAACCCTGTGGTGACGCCTTTTCTCCAAAACAAGTGGTGTGTGCTTCATTCCTTCAGTGTGCTTTGGCTGCAGTGTATTACATAACTGACACAGAAGTTGTCAAGAGACGGAAAACAAATGAAGCCAAAAAATATTTGTATTCATCCAAAGCTGAGTTAATAACAGCGAGTAAACCTGCAAATTGTATTATTACAAATTTGCAAACTACCTGGAGGATGATCTTGAAACACACAGGTGCAACAGTGCAGTAACACACTTGTAAAAACACTACACATTTAGAAATACACACACCCACACACCAGGAAAAAAAAAGACAGCAGCAACCACTCCTGGAGTCCCTCTGCTTGATGCTGTGTTTGTCCCAAGGGCCTTAAGGGAAGTATGTTTGCTTGCTGAACCATTGTGAAGTCTCCAACAGACATGTCTAGCTTGCTGCTGCGCTGGGCTGTGCTGTTCTCTGCTGGAGGAGATCTCTGTGAATGGGAGGGGAATGCATTGATTTGATGAATGAGTGCATATTTGTGGGAGTACTGGTGGCCAATGTGCAGTCTGGTGCGAGGAGTTATTTTGGTGGCGAGAACTTGACAACAAAGCCTTTAGCTCTAAACGCAGACTACAAGAATCACAGTTCAGTGAAATGCTAGTGCAGATGTTATTTCCTCACATTATCTTTATCTTGAGGATCATAGTCTCTTCTTGTGGCATTTCTAACATGTTGGCCTGCATTACATCATGTATTATGTTTTAAGTGTTAAGTTTTTGAATTGAACTGTTGATTAAACATTATGACATCATCTGCATAAAAAGAAAGCTTTTATATTTCTGGATTACAAAATCTCAGCTGTGTAACGCTGAAGCTTAACGAGTTAATTCAAACAAGGAATGGAAGTTAAAACTAGTATCTAAACCAGATACACAGTTTGGATTTTACAGCATCTTCCCTTAAGCTCAAGTGACTGAACCCAAAGTATTTCAGGATGTGTTTCCATTTAGCAGTGTGTTGCACCATGTCCTATTCCCATACATCAAGACACGTACATATGCTGCCAATGTGCTTTTCAGTTTATAAAAGTCTTAACTTGGCCAATATAATCTTTTTAAAATAACCAATTAATACTTCTACCAGGACAATAAAGTTTGACATCAAACCCAGGTGTTTTATGGCAAAAAGAAAATATCATTTGAATGCATTTTACTCCACAACTTTAACTATTACTAGCCATGATGTGGTTCCTACTTCAAAGAAACTGCTTAATTTTTTAAGTTCCCATAAAGGTTCCTTATCCATAATGGCAACCCCATTTATGGTGGCTATATAACTTTAATTAAACACACCCATGTGTCGGCTGGTACAAGCACTTAACACGGAACAGCAACAATATGACCTGGTAAAAGACATGTGAGGGAGAAGCGGGAGGCTGGGACCTCTCTAAGGTTTCATGGGTGAGCTGGTTTCCCAAAAACACTGAACATTGAGAGTATTTAAAGGTTAATGCCAGTCAAATTTGGAATCCAATAGGTTTTATTTGGTTTTTGGCCTCCATAAACAGCCAAGAATATATAGAAATACCAGTCAGTTTATGAATCCATATGTTCTTCCAATGGCTTTTGGCTGAAACTTAGATCATGCAATGAGTGTTATTGGCATAGCCTATTTTAAAAGCTATGCAATTTTGACAGCAGCATGCCAAACTTCCACAACCAGTGGATATTTAATTTATTTTTCTTGGTGTTCACTTGAGTACATTTTCTCAATAATTCCTGGTATTCAGATGCATGAATACATCACAAGGCCTCCTGCTATAAAAACACTTTCACAAGGGTTAAATGTGACAGAAAACAGCAGACTTGTATTAAACAAATTTAGTAATCT
>NC_041374.1:11643125-11703125 GCF_900634415.1 Cottoperca gobio
GTGACCTACTGCAGGTTTAGCATGCACTTGCTCTTGGGAAACTCGATTGAACGACTTAAAGGAATGTGAATCTGTGAATGTGCGTGGGTTTGTATACGTAAATACTCATAGCTGCAGCCAAGGAAGCTATTCTTTGCATGCGGATGCAATCGATACACAGACATCAGCACTGACACGCTCTGTCTCAAAACTCTGCAAAGTCACATTTAAGTTGGGTGCACACTTTATTTTTTGGAGGACTCTAAGAAATTAATTTGTAAGCCTGACACAAATAAACAGCTCATGCATAAATATGCCCATAACTTTAAGACAAAAGGAGAACAGCTCTATCTTCGTTGCAAGGGGGGGATTTCTTTCCTTATCAAAGCAACACAGGGCAAGATTAAAGAGTCAAAATCCTCCCCACGTGTGTGTGGTGTGTGTGTATTCACTCCTGCATGCCTGCCTCCGGACGTTCTCTTTCCTTCTCCCTCCCTCTCGTCACTCTCCCTGTAGCATTGCGAGCTAGCTGCCAGGCTCTCCTCTTTAGCATCCATCCATCCCTCCATCCTTGCCCCTGGAGGAGTCTGCATTAATCAGTCCTTTTGGAAGGAGGTCCTGCTACAGTAGCTGTTGTGTTTCCTCCCATTTGTTACAATGCAGATGTGGCCTACAGTGAAGTCACATCAATCTTTATACAGTGGAATTACACAGCCAATCAATAACATTCAATAACAACAGGCTATTTGCCCATCGGTCTGTCCACTCTTTCATCCCACCCACTGACAATGGCCTCAAGTTTGTGTGCATACTGCATAGGTTATAGATTACACTTGGAAAACAGCCAAAAAGTCCACAAAAATCAAAGCAAAGCACTATTTTTTGCGCTATTTTGCATCTTATGTTGTGATTTGAATGAGCAAAAATGTAAACAAATTTCCAGAAACAAGTAATGTGGAACATCAACACATAGATTAGTCTTCAGGGCCTTTTTCCAAAATCCATTTAAAAATGTTTCAAATAGCACAAGAAGCAGTGACTTTACAGAAGAAGTTGGTACCCACATGTAAAAACAACCAAACAGAAAACCTATACACTACCCATGATAAGTAATTCAAATGTAATATCAGCAAGGGAAATGACTATCTGAAACATTTTTCAAATGGTCTTATGGACTTAACTTAAAACTTTAGAAGACAGGATCGTAACATTGAGGCAGTTTAACCATTGATAGTATATCAACACATTGTGCTCCTAATTGAATGGTAGCATTTATTCATTTCCAATAGCAACAGGTTCAAGCCAGAAGTGGGAACATCAGGCTTCAGTGCAGAAGTGATGGTGTTGTATTCACAGATCAGATTTGGATTATAGACGGTTGTTTCGTTCCATAGCAGTCGATGGTACTGGAATAGGCCTAATGTTGCCTTCAGCACATGTAGCTGAATATGAATGACGAATTATCCAAATCATGAAATTGAATGGCACCCTGAGAATAGATCCTTGAAAGGGAGTTTTATTTATAATAAACCCAATTCCCAAGTCTAAATGTTGATTTACTTACAGCTTTAGGTGAAATAACTATATACACAAGAGTTTGACATCATTTCTATCATTAGTGGATCTCCTTACATATAATCACCATCAGTTTGATCTTTTCTAAATAAACACGTAACATCCTGTTAATATTACCCTGATATGTAGATTTACAAGATTTCTAATACTAGCCTGCTTCTCTTTGCTACACAGAGTCCAAATAAAGCTGTCAGTGAGCGTGCCAGCATGTCCACAGGGCGTCACCACACATACGGTACTGAGCTACGTACAGACACCACTTCATGCAGCGGATTTACAGTGGCTGCCAAAGGCCAGAGAGGAGAGGAGCAGGAAGGGAACGTGGAGAGAAAATGTGGGACAGAGAGATGCAAAGAGAAGGTGAGGAGAAGAGAAAAAGGAAAAGTGAAAGTGGAAATGGGTGTACAGAGGAAGGGGAGTAAGAGAGAGGATGAGAGAGTAGGTGGAAGATGGCAGGAGGGCAGCATGCAGATTGCCCAGGACCTGACTGGCATATTCTTGGATGTCTAACAGACGGAGAAAGAGAGAGAGGAGGGAGGGGTTGGGGAGCTAGGGAAAGTTAGGGCCCTTAGGATGTTCTGTCCCACTGCCAGCCCCAGAAGTGTGGCTGGGAGATAGCAGGCCCACGTGCAGTAGTGAACCATACACACAAACATACAGACAGTGAAAAGGAGGGAATGGAGCAATGCATGGATCAAGATAAGAGAACTTGTACTCAAAATATAAGGAACATATATATATATATATATATGTATATAGAAAGAACAGCGGATACTGCATAAAGAAATGGAAGAGAAAGAAAGTCTGAGAAACATTGTTCCTGTCCCTTGGTAGAGTTTGCTTGGTCGATTGACTCTGCATAAAAAACTCAGTGTTATATTTTTCAAGTAAGGTGAGCAACTTCATTTCCAGCCATTACTTGGAATTTGGTAAACCCAAACTACATCCTTTCACAGAGTCCAATATGTAGCTGCATCTTCAGTCAGGTCAGCTCTCTTTCTCTGCTTCACTTTCTCCATCTGTATCCTCCACTCTCATTGGCAATGTAGAGTGGAGGAGCTTGAGGCCATGTGTGCAGGTTTGGGCCAATTATAGGGATTCTCATCAGTGCCGGGTTGCCTTTTTGCTGCAGGCTCAGAGCACACAGACCAGCCGAGGGTCCACATGGGTCAACCCTGTACCCCTCACATCTCCACACAATGAGCATACCTGGGAGATGCAGTACTGCTTGTTTGGCAGATCTGATATATAAAAGAACAAAAAATGAAAAAAAGAAAATGACGCTCTTTGGGCTTGGATGCAAAAAATAAAAACATGTTACTACTTTGCAACATCGGACATAATGTATTAGAATTCAGTGACAAATATTGTGCAAACTAACTAAAGCTGCTACAAACTGTAGAATATTATCTGGTACAGCTGAAGAAATGCTGCAGCCTACGGTGTGTTGAGTCATATCAATCAAAGACTTTATGAAACTGGGCTGTTACATAAACAAATCTGAATAAAATAAATAGATAATAAAACTTGCAGTTCTCTTGAAATTCAAATTCAGTAATCATAACACTTACTCCAACATGCACCTGTAGAAACACGAGAAAACAACCCCAAAAAGAAACACAAGCAAGTTTTAAACTTGTGAATCTGAAGCAGAAAACCATCTTAAATCTGATTACCAGCTTCTCCGGCAATGTCCTCCAACATAAGCGAAGTTGCACAAGCTTCGAGAGTACATAATGCTATGTTAGAAGGAATTTTAGAAATGAAGCCTGCAATTTATACAGTCCTCCTTTTAGCCTAGAAGGGAAAGTAAATATGGATACCTGGTGAGTGAGGCATAACATCTGCTGACGAAGTGGTCAAAGCTCTGATGCCCATGAAGGCGCCATGCCAGTTATGTCAGGACTGCTTGCTGTTGGATTCCTTACCCTACTAATGTAAGATATGTCTACTGTCACTGTCTTTAACGGTTTGCCCACATCTACTAAATATATCCTGTATATACACAGAGCTAAGTCCGAAAGCACAGCTTGATTTCCCTCTGCTATCGGACCCAAATTCAAAACTGTGTCTAGAGGAGGAATATCAGATGAATATACATGTAAGTTAGATTATAATATATATATATATATATATGTAGTGTACACATTTGTATATGGTTGTATGCTTGTATATCATAGATTTTTCCTTTCTACAGTAGGACCAAGGTGAGTAACTATCCTAGTAATACTGAGAGAACAGTGAGAATGCACAAACATGTATTTTTTTAAATGCCACACTGAGTGGCTTCTGGCTTCTTCTCCAGCTTAGTTGTGACCCATTTAGAAAGAGTAGCACAAATTATAATAAATTGCCAAAAATACAGAATGATGCTGGTCATTCACTATCTGTAAATAACCTGAGAGGAACAGCAGATAAAATAATGTACAGCACTATAAAAATATTACTGTTATTTCTTCATAGAACTGAAACAAATCACAGCAGAAATCTACCTAAAGTACGGCCCCTTGAATTAACTCAGGTTGGGTGTTAACTTCCTCAATTGACATGCAGGTTAACAAGGAGGGTAGTACACCCAATACAGGGTCTATAACAACAGCAACAACAGCAGTACTTCAAGTCTACACTTTATTCAGCCATAATTACCAGCTCGAAGGGAAATTCGACTGAGAAACTGGATTAAGCATGACCAAATCTTCTTAAGTGGTTAGAAAATCAAAGCGCACTCAATGTTTGCCCCATACACATTGGCTCCGGGATGAAAGGCTTGGCCGAGGTTCGTGAACTAACGCCGACACCAGGAAGGTTTTTTTTGTCAAATTATCTGCTTTTATACAACTTTGAAGAGTGCTGCTGTGTGTGTGTGTTTGCTGCTGAAACAGAATCTCAAACGTAGCCTGGAAGTGTGTGTCTTGGAGAAGGAACCAAACTTGTGGCCTGTTTGGCGCGGTTGCAGCAGCGCAGCCCTGAAAGTGGATTGTGCTGGTGCTGTGGATTAGCAGAAGGCAGCAGCAGGCAGTGTGTATACATGTGTGTGTATACATGTGTGTGTACATGTGTGTGTTTGTGTGTGTGTGTTTGTGTATGTGTGTATGTGTGTATGTGTGTGTGAAAAAAGTATGTGTGTATGTGTGTGTGAAAAAAGTATGTGTGCAAGTCTGTGTGTTGGCGCTGCAGGCTAGCGTGTGGTGAGGAGGGAGATTCGCACCTCCATGCACGCTGCTGAAAACCTGCTAACCGTTGCATTTACAACTCTCAGTATGGTGAGGTAAACACATTTTTAGTGAAGCCCCCACCCCCCCCCCTCTCTTCCCCTCCTGCAGAAGATTTTTTAAAGGAAAAGCAGCAAAACATATCCAAAATAGCAAAGCTACAGAGGAGGGATTGTCTTTGCCCCTAAAACAAACATTTTGGATTGCCAAATGATGCTTGTCATCCAAATGCAAACATTTCCTGATACCATCGCAAGGACTTAAGCCTGGAGAGCAAATCATGTGAGGTCACCATCGCCACGGAAACCTTCACTGACATAAAAATGTACCCACTGTGATCGTGATAATCCTTTAAACACTAATTTAAGTGCTGTCGATTTTATTAAAAGCATAATATAAATACTCTTGGGTACGTTTCTCTCCTAAGAGGAGAAAAATTAATATTAGACCCAGATTTCTATCCCACAATGCATTGGGAGTTGTAAGTTGAAGAGGAGGAAAGGCAGACAGAGGAAGCTTTAAATCTGTGTCAAAAAGAAAGACATTAGGCCTGTGCAAGATGTTCATTTAGGAAACCTGGTGTGAAGGTAGGTACGTCGGCCCATTAATTACAATAATCACATCATAGGTGTTAGAATAATTCATTAACTCAGATTTAGTTAAGGCTTCATTTAATAAGTCCTTGTTGGTCAGGAGAATACGAGACAGGAGAGAGGAAGGTGGGAGGGAGACAGAGATAGAAAGACAGAAAGGGAGGGGAAGCTACAGAGATATACAGGGTGCCTATTAAACCACAAGGCCTGGATTGTCAATTTGTGTTTGAGCGTTCCACTGGGGGAACTGTTCCATCCTTTTTAAGAGATATATCATTTTATAAAAGACCAAAGGGAGGGAAAAGGAGACAAAAACTGGGGGGATGGAAGGGTGGTGGTGATACAAGGGAGGGATGGATGGAGGGAGTTACAGAGGAGGGGTGGTTGGTTAGGGAATCAGTTTTGCCTACTATATTTAACTGACCCATAAATCTGTTTTTAAATTCCCCTCCATTTAAAAACGCCCAGGCAAACTGCAGAAAAGAGAAGGCAAGGGAAGGGAGGAAGGGAGGCTTTTTCTTTTTCGCGCCGGCTGTTAAGTACCACAATCCATGCATAGCCGACGCTACATTTATCCTAACAATGTAATTGGTCCAGCTCCCTTGGCTGGTGGCTCAGTTACTGGCCCTCCCTCAGGCCCTCCAATGTGTGTGTGTGTGTGTGTGTGTGTGTGTGTGTGTGTGTGTGTGTGTGTGTGTGTGTGTGTGTGTGTGTGTGTGTGTGTGTGTGTGTTTGTATGCGTGCGTGCGTGCGCAGCCCAAAGCCCTCCCTTCAGCCATCAAATGAAAAGAAATCCCCTGGCTTCCATTGAGACATAGACTCACTGGGGGGCATGGCGGCTAGGCTAACATGGCTAATGCTAACATAAACTATACACACCTGCTAAAAACCTCACTGCAGGGCTATTAGTGTGTGTGTGTGTGTGTGTGTGTGTGTGTGTGTGTGTGTGTGTGTGTGTGTGTGTGTGTGTGTGTGTGTGTGTGTGGGTGTGGGTACCAGGTAGTCAGTTTGGAGTGGGGTTGTGGATTGTACCATGGGCAACAGATGAAAAGCAAAGGAGGCAGACTCACACAAACACACACCCTGAACCCTCTCCTCCGCTCTTTTTTGTCTTTCTCTCTGACACATGCATGCACACAACACACACACATTCACAGACAGAGACACACACACACACACTCTGCATTGAGCCTTGGTGCAATTACGAGGAAGAGGACAAAAGCTTCACAGACAGAAGCAACATAAGGGTCGGCTCGCTGTTTCACCTGGAGCTAAATATCTTAAGCGGAGGGGAGTCAGAGAGGAGAGGGAGGTGTGGGAGAGGGGGGAGGAAGGGGTAGGGGGACAAGAGGGGAAGAGCGCAGTAGAAGGGTGAAGAGAGGGGAGAGCAAGTACTTGAATGTGACTATTGTGCGGTTGGAAAGGGAATTTTTCAGTTTTGTCTATCTGTTTCTAATCATCATTTTCTTTACATTTGATTTTTAACTTAAGAGATTGCTTCGGAGGAAGATTTCTTTTAAGATCACTGACGGCTGAATTGGGGAGGTTACAGATTGAATGAGGGGAGCTAGATAAAAGTGAGAATGAAAAGAAGATGATGAGAAAGGAGAGAGTTGCAAGGAGGATAAGGGATAGCTGTTTGGGTAGGGGTGAGGGAGGAGAGGGAGGTGAGAATGTGAAGAAGGGAGAGTTGGGGGCAGGGGGGGGTGGGGGGGGGGGGCGGGGATGAGGGAAGAGAAGGAGACAGGAGCTGCATAATGAAGTGCTGGGCTAATTTGGAGAACTCCAGCTGGCTAAAGCCAGAGGGCCTGAGCTTCCAGAACATCTAAAGCACCTTAATGCTGCACACACACACACACACACACACACACACACACACACCCACACACACACACACACACCCACACACCCACACACACACACACACACTCACACACACAAATGATACAACTCATATACAAACACGCCACATGTAACATCATTGCAGTTCTGCAAGCATACACACTTTATGAACTGAACATCACACACTTTCTTTGACCTGAACCTGTTTTGAAATCTAACCTCAGCAGTACAACACACACATACACGCACGTAGACACACACACACACACACACCACACACCACATCACACACACACACACACACACACACACACACACACACACTGTACACTACAAACACTATCATACATAAGTGTGGTGTGCTATGTGTATGTGCATGCCTTGTGGTGAGCTGGTTGATTTTCTTGGTGTGGTGTGGGTGTGTGTGTGTGGTGTGTGTGTGTGTGTGTGTGTGTGTGTATGTGTGTTGTCACATGTGTATATCTAATCTATCTATCTATCTCTATTCTATCTATCTATTCTATCTATCTATCTATCTATCTATCTATCTACCTATCTATTATCTATCTATCTTCTATCTATCTATCATCTTCTATCTATCTATCTATCCATCGATCTATCTAATCTATCTATATTATATCTATCTATCTATCTATCTAATATCTATCTACCTATCTTATCTATCTATCTATTTAACTATCTAATCTATCTATCTATCTATCTATCTATCTATCTATCTATCTATCTATCTATCTATCTATCTATCTATCTATCTATCTATCTATCTATCTATCTATCTATCTATCTAAAAAAGTTACAAATAAGCACCTGTCTCATGAAATACAAGTGTTTCTCTTCACTGTATGTTTAAGCAAAATGGTGCTTTATATGCCAAAGTAAAAGGTAGAAAGAGACGGAGCACTTTTTAGCCTTTTAGCCTGGGGTGGCTTTTTGTAATTGTTTTCAATGAGACTAAAGCGTTTTGCTCAATGTTTTTGCATTTTGTCTGACGTCATTGCCGTTTTGTCCTATTGTCCAGTCGGATGCATTGAGGCACGCTCTCTGTGGTAGCTGTTGCTGGATGTCTGGAGCTATAAGACTTAGCCATAGTGACCAGAACAGAAAACATTGGGTGGAGTTCATGGTTTGTGTTAGGCTAACTTACACACTTAACAATTACGTTGCTACACATTACAAACAGTGTAAGGTCAGAGTTGTCAGTCATGATGAAGAGAGTTGCTGCCACTGTTTGCCTTCAACATATTGTCAACCACTTCCTGAAGCTTTGAGCGGAACACGATTGGCTGAAATGTTGAAGTAAAATTCCTTTTCTCTGAGGCTACATCACGGTAATGGCTTAAAACACAGCTGGATTAGAGCCTCTCTGGTTTACAACCATAAGGTTTCCCATCTGCAAACAATGCCCAACTATATTTTGTTGCCCTCCTCCATTTGGTTAACCTCAAGCCTTTATGGTTACCTTGGGGTGGCTCGGGGTGATGGCATTTGACTTAAGACTAGAGCCAAAGTGAAATGCTGACTAATTTGTAACATCTGGCAAATTTTATGAGTGAGAGAGAGAGAAAGAAAAGAGGGAGAAAATTTTGCCAAGTTGGCAGGTGGAGGAGTGAGGAGCACTCACAATACATTTATATAACCACACACACACCCACACTAGACTTTCCATTGCCAGGGTGTGGTGCCTATTGATGCCAAGCAGCTTGTCTCTGGAGCTCCATGGCATTTTATGGCCCAGAAAGTTAACCAACAGACATGCAAGCACTTGTCTCCGTTACCACATTAAAATACAAACTAGTGGTGTCACGATATACTGGTGTTGACCATGTCCGTTATATTGATATCATGTTAATAATATACATATGATAATATTGTGTTGTTAATCCAGTGCCTCTTAAATATTTTGAATGTACAGTTATGGTTGCAGACTGTCTCTCTCGCCAAAATAAAAGACAAAACGCACAATAAACAAAGATTAATTTGATATTTAATATTTTCCTTTATCAAATTGTCTTTAGATATCACAATAATATTGTTATCGGAAATTATTTTGGCCAGGGAAATCGTGCAGTGAACATTTGATATAGTGACAGCCCTAAAACTCTGTCAAACAGCAAATAACCTGGATTACTTCACACTTTATTTTCATCTCATCACGGTAAAATGTATGTGACATCATAATTCTGCCTCAATAAATGGGATCATCACCCAAAGACAGATATTGTTTGGACAATCACTCACTGGATACGCGTCAGGAACACGTTTTCCACCCAAAGCTCAGTCTATGTCTATGTCACATGAACACACACAAACAAATACACATTACATAAATGTGTCAGGCGTCATAGTAAGAGCACGGCTCGGCTCGTTTTCCCGTCATCACCCAGGCCTTCACTCCCAGAGCACCATGAGGTGCAGACCCGGGAGCTGTCAGCAACTGCTGTACTCTAATAAATAAGGCAGGCCGCTGTGTGTGTTACTCAGAGTAGACCTACAGCGCAGGTCAAAGCTCAGAGGTCATTCAACACAGTACGAACAGGCTCACAGATGAATGCAGAACAGTAATTACTAGTGAAATAAATACTTCATTGTAATACTAGGACAGTGCCTCCTGTGCATTAGACTATTCTACACTTAAGCACTATTACACGGAGCTGTTGAGCAATGTTAAGGTTGCCTTTGAGTGAACGTGCATAGGGATCATTGTGAGCAATTGTGAGCTGTAAACCATAATTCCAGGATGGTCGTTCACTAAACACAAAGCAACATTGGAAACTGATCCAGGAATTTGACAAATTGGTTATTGTGGCATGTCTAATATATGTATCTCTGTCTCATGTCTGCTTTTTAAAATGAGTATGTGTTGTTTTCTTTTTCTTTTTAATTTAATAATATGCTATGCAAAGCATTTTTGAACATCAATGTGTCAGTTTGTGTCACAAGGAAATAGTTTTCTTCCTGTGTTGTGCAGTAAAGCGACCTCCCTTTGTGTTGTAAAGCAAGAAGATCCCGTGAAATCTGTTAAACCTGGCAAACACTGTAAATAATAAAGGGATATATGTTTAAGATGTGCAGCTGGATATCAACTTCTGAATGTGTGACTTTGTGCTCTTAGTGGAGGGTTTCATCGAGGTTTTCACGCACACATACGACCATGTTCATATACTTCTTCAGCAGAGTCTTTCTCCATTCCCAACACACTGAATTACTCTGATAATCACCAGAAAAATGAAACCGTTATGACACACAATAGAACATAAAAGGGAAAGAAACACATGCAACACACATTAACGCAGAGTTTACTCCATGTTCTAAGCTGTACCATGTAGCAATCACATGTGTGGTGCGCACCGGGGCAAGAGGAACAGCAACAAATTGGATTTCCCAAGGATGATGGTGTGATGAAAGATTGTGTGTTTTTCTCATCTACCGCCAGTGCTGTTAGAGCACGGCATGATTAAATAAAACCTTGCCCAAGTTTCAATAAACGCATTATAACAATTGCATTTCCTTGACAAAGATTTAGGGACTGGTGTGATGCGATTGGATTACTGGGGAACATTGAGCTTTTTTAATGTTGTTTTTGCCCTGCCTTAAGTTGAACGTACACCTCCACTTGAGCTAGTTTAAAGGATTTCTCTCCCCTCAACATGTGGTTAGGGACACTTTGATGAAGATGATGGAGGTGTCTTTTGCTCAACACTCTCTTTTCTGAGTTTTTATGCAATGGAGAAAATAAATGGCCAAGCTTCTTCCTTTCACAACAGTGGTAGATGTTTAGGTGCCTTCATTAACTGATCGGTGATCAGCACTGCACGCTTTTTAGATAGTTCTTCTTTTTTTAACCATTCTTGTTCATGATAATACACATGTGTGTACCAAATGCAGAGAGATAATGGTGACTCCATGCTTTGCACTTCTTTTAGAATTCCCATACTGTGTGAGGAACTAGAACACAACTGGTTGCAAGGGCATGCTTATGTACTCTTTACTGCCAAACATGAATTATTTATCTGAATAGTAAAGACAAATCTGAATCATAGCAGACCCAATCCCGCAGAAAGAATATACGTTTGATACACTGATGACTAACAGGTGAAGGTGATGCATAACTGCTGTGGAAATAGAATAAGAGACAGAACATGAGAGCAAAAATTTTTTAAGGTGGAGATAAGTTTGTGTGTGTGTGTGTGTGTGTGTGTGTGTGTGTGTGTGTGTGTGTGTGTGTGTGGTGCGTGTGTGCATGTCATCCAACACGGTGGGAAGATTGCACAAATGCTCATCTTGATTTAAGGTCAACTGTCAGTCTTTTCATTGATATAACCCCAGTGTCAGGTGACACACATAAACATACTCGGGTATGGCAGGTGGCAACAAGCCGGTTAATAACGCCACTCCTTCTTTTTTTTCCCTTCATCCCGCATCCCTCAGACTCAACACACACACACACACACACACACGCACACACGCACACACACACACACACACACACACACACACACACACACACACACACACACACACACAGACACACTGATACAAAGGGCTCACTGGAACACAATATGAAAAGTTCTATGCTCAGCAGCATATCTGTTACTATCCATAGAAATGTGCGTATTGCATGTGTAGGGTCAAAAACTGTAGTATTTCTATAAATATTGCATGTGACACTGTATTTAACTGTTCACACTGAGTTTACATGCGATGGGGTTGTAGAAAGACAGCATAGCCTGGTAGGCTAGCTATACAGCATGATGTTACCCAGAGGCAGCTGTTACATAAATTATTTTTAAAAACAGACAAAGTTTACAGTATATGTAGAGTGAGCGAACTCGGGTGTATGTTTTGAGCATGGCCTGGATGTAGGAAGGGCCTAATCCATTCACAGCACTGGTGGGCCAGCACCAGAGTCTTGAAGCAGATTCGGGCAGCTACTGGTAACCAGTGAAGGGAGCCAAGGAGCGGTGTATTGTGGGAGAACTTAAGGAAGTTAAAGACCTGTCGGGCTGCTGCATTCTGGAAGAGATGTAGAGGTCGGATGGCACATGTAGGCAGTCCAGCCTTTCCTGAGAGTGAATGAGAGAGCCAAGTGAATTGCTGTACAGAGTAAAGAGGAGGGAACCCAGGACGGAGCCCTGAGGAACCCCAGTGATGAGTTGACAGGAGTCCGACAGAGACCCTCTCCAAGTTACCCTGCAGGTGAGGACCTTTAGGGAGGATTTGAACAGGAAGATAGCAGAGCTTGAGACTCCAAGTTCTTGGAGGGTGTAGAGGGGATCTGGTGGTTCATTGTGTCAAACGCAGCAGAAAGGTCCAGAAGGATGACAACAGAGGAGAGGGAGGCTGCTCGAGCAGTGTGAAGTTCCTCAGTGACAGCGAGGAGGGCAGTCTCAGTTGAGAGGCCCGCCTTGAAGCCAGATTGGTGCGGTCAAGAAAGTTTTTCTGGTGAAGGTAAGACAAGAGTTGATTGAAGACTGTACGCTCAAGTATAGGGACCGTATTAATATCCATCAACTGCCTGGTGCAAGCTGGCACCTCTCTTTGATCACCAAAGCCTTGTCAGCACACTCAAATCTTATATCTTTACTCATTCAGGCAGACTGAAGGAATGATCTGGCATTGACAGCCAGGCAGACAGAAAATCAGAGGGATGACAAGAAGAAGAATGGAAAGGTGATGTACAGATTGATGGGTAATCGTTTCTTTGCCGAAATCACAGTCGAGTTAATGGTGCAACATACAGACGGATGAGTTTTTGACCAGCCAAATACAGCAGAAACTGAAAGACCAGTAAAGATTTCAACTAAAGACCAGATGACGACGCCAAAGGAAGCTCTTTGCTGTTCTCCAATCCCCAAGGAATTGCTTGGGAAACATGCCTGCTAAACTGACAGGAGCACAGTTAATAATCTGAATAAAACTATGTGCTTTTAACTCTGAAGCTGACTTGATAAAAAACAGAGAAATATGCAACTGTTATTATAATTATTTCAACAGGCAAATATATGACATTGTGGAATGTCATAAAAAAGTGACATTGAGTAATGACAAAAACATGCAACAATATACCACTGTGGCAAAGGGTGCTGTGTAAAATCATTACCAACTAAAGTGACATGCAGGTTCCTCAACGCAAAATAAAAATAGAAAGCCGAACAGCATTATAATGAGAAGAAATTGTTTTATTAATGTTTTCCCCTCTTCCCTCTTTTACTCTCCGTTGGAGGCATCCTGCATTCTCCACAGCGTAGCTCACAGTTCCTCCCTGCTTGCACTCTCTCCTTGGAGGGAAAGTCAAAAGGTTTTTCATTTATCTCATCCCGAAGAAGAAGCACAAAACATGACTCCCCCGAGAGACCCACGAGGAAACTGTGAACACCTTGCCCCAAATATCTGATCTTGGAGGAGCAGAAAATAGCATGCACGTATTTGTTTGCCGGGACGAAGACTTCCCTCATTCCCCAGATGCTATGTTGTCATTGAACATTTTGCCGCTGTGTGTGAGGCATATAAAAATACATTTCGATTTTTATTGGGGAAAGAAAACACGTCCTAAGAACAAAAGATAATTGTATTGATTTGATGAGCATGTGGAGCAGTTCAAAAAGTTTCTGATGGTAATTTTTTTAGCTCTGAGATTGTGAATGTGTATTTTGCATCATGCATGTGTGTGCACTTGCGTGGTTGTGTATCCGGATTGTGTCTGTATATTGTATTGACAGAGCCCTCACAAATGCTGCAAACTAAATGGATCATTGGGCTTTTAAACATGAGTTTGAGAAGAAGCTTTAAGGTCTAAAAACTAAGATGAAAGATAAAAAAAGATTTAGGCAAAAAGTTTTGAGCTCAGTCAGTGGGCGTGTTTGTGTAACTGTACCAGCATAGCGTAACTGCATAATGGTGCAAATATATATTGTGTGACAGAAAGTGGTTTAAAGTTGGTCATGCTCATAGAATGGCCTCCGTGTTGTTTGGTTCATTTAAAGTCAATGTGGCCTCTTGAGACTTGTTAATATAGCAGCAGCGTTCTGCTCTTTCCATCCATTGCAAAGAACAAGTGCACAGTAGGAGACTTCAACGTCAATGCATACTGTGCCGTTGCTTTTGGTCTTTTAATACGAAATAAAATGGCATTTCATGGTTGCTTTCACTGCAGCATATCATGGCTGCGTCTGAACAAAGTCACTGACAACAGTTAATCAGAGTCACTAGGAGGAACCGGTAATGTCAGTTATGGCTGATGGCTCAGGGAAACATTTCCTCTTCTATAGGCAAGCCACTCTCTCACTCTCACTCTCTCTGTTCCTTGAAGCTATGCTAAATCGGATAGATTTGTGCATTGATAAAAGCAGCTACTCGACTGGAACAGTGTGAATGTCCATAAAAGAGCCAAAGAGAAAAATAGTAATTATGCTCTCTTTCGCCTTTATCGTATGTTCTATGTGACTCATCAGTCTCTTTCTCTTTCTGTCACACACTGCCACACACACACATTCACACATACAGCACATGCTACATAAAAGTATAGCATGTGAATCTGTCTCTTTGACATTTGATTGCAGTGTGTTTGCTGCAGTATTGCCGACTACATTACAAACTAGTACCTTGTTTGGTTTATTATTACCATTGTTATATTAAGTACATGTGTTGTGTGCATATGTATTTTACTTTTATATACATTTCATTAAAGCAGTTGATGAAAGCCTACATAAAAAAGTAAGTAAGCTACACTGCAACAAGTGCCAGATGTCTGCAAACATCAATTTGCAGCATCAAAAATATTTAGACACAGATGGTAATAGAATAATTCCTCCTCAGGACTCCCAGGGAGGCCAGCCTTAGGGGGCAGACTGCCAACCTCTTCCCAGGGATGGTGACCTGCAGAAGGAAAGGGGAGCAATAAGACTGGGCCTTCAAAGGCAGGTTAGTGGGAGGGATTCAGGGAGCAGAGACGACCACGAGTACATTAATACCAAACCCACATGCATGCACAAAACAAGCATACATTTAGTGCACAACCACACGTGGGAAACACACAAGCTAAACAAGTACAGAAGCATCAAGAAGAACACGTTCTGCTGTGAAAACCTGAACACCAACACATGGGATAGAGATTCTCACTTATATTCTGCACATAGTAAACAAAAAAACTCTCTTCCTCTTTCACCTACACATACACACAAACAAACGCTCGCACAGAAAGTTTAAATCTGGTTATCAGCCGTGGTCTCTTGGCTACAGGGCTTGTGGGATACCTCTGCTTCTTGGCAGTCATTTCTAACACAAGCTGGAAAAACAGGCTTTGGGTTTGTGCGTGTGCACGTCTGTGCTTCTGACTCATTTTTGTTTTTATATGAGTGTGACTGTATTTATGTGAGTGTGCCTGCATCTCAGGCATGTGCATTTCATATGGACTTTTGTTTGTGTGATGACTTATGTCTGCATGCCTTCGCGTGGATGCACATTGGCTTATGTGTGCAGATTATAGGGGGCAAAAAGAGATCTATAAATAGAGACACACAACATTAGTGACAAATATGTGAGGAAACGACAATCAGTTAGAGAATAACAAAGGAAAGATCTAACTTCAACTTGAAAAGCATGTTTTCTAAAAAATTAATCCTCCCCCATTGACTTCTTGTACTTGCAACAAAAGGATTTCAAAATGTTCTTATGGAGGTCTTTTTGCTGTTCCTTCATTTTTAATCAAAGTGAAAAAGAAATTTTAGATTTATTTTATATCTGCATGTATAAATGACAGAAGGGCAGAGTCTAAATTTAAAAAAAAAAAACTTCTATTCTTTTTATTTGGGCTAAATTGCCTCAGGAGAAAAGAAAATCTTTAACATTTCATATCGTGTTACTCAGTCTTCACATAGAGCAGAGTTTTCAGATCTGAGTTATTCTTATTCTGTCTTTTAATATTAGAAGCTTTTAGGTGAATTGGAGACGTTGTATTGTACATCATAATACGACAGAAAAGCATAGTTCAACGTCAGACCATGATGACACAATCTAAATGTTTAGGGTCATGATATCATTTCTGAAGCAAAGTTTAAAAGAAGGATATCCGTTTACATTTTACTTACACGTTTTCCTAAGAACTCCCACATGCACTTCCAACCGTTGTTTTTACTGCCTCCTGTCTGGGCTTTCAGGTCACCTCGTACCTTTAATTACCTCCATCTGTCCGTCCCTGCGTCCCTGCGTCCCTGCGTCCCTCCATCCATATATTCATTCTTCTTATTTCACATGTTGTGCCCTCTGTAGGAATGGCTTAAATTGAGTCAGGAAGACAGGAGACACATATTTGTTGTTTCTGATGGCTTTCCGTTGTTGCTTAAAGTATATTAAGCAGTATAACTTATGTTTAAGCAATGAGGGTTTGCATTTAGTCTTAGTTTTACTTCATCACAATTAAGACAGTGTTATAGGATGTTTATCACATAAGTTAAATATTGGCGTTTGCTGAACCTTACCAACAAGGAATCCAAACGAGCCATATATTAACAGGATCATAAAGTAGAAGCTAGGCATGTGACACATTTATGACTTTGTATTCATACATTTGGCATCATCATAAATAATATGGCAGGGAAAGAATGCTGTGAGCTGTGGGGCCTGAAGGTGGGAGTTGTGATCACAGGTCTGGGCAGGCTAACACTTCTGATCCTTAAAAGCACATTTACAGTTTCTGCATCTGTTGTCTATGTAACCAACATATGTGTTGTTGCTTCCCCCTATCTCTGCTGGTTACTCTCTCTGCCTGCCTCTTCCTCTCTCTTTTCACGTCATGTCTCGCTTCCCTCTCATAATCCACGCTGTCATCAACAGATTCAGGTTTAAGCTTACATTTCATCCTAGAGGCCACTGAAGATGAAACGTAGCTTCTAGTTTTGCTCATAAATGTCTCACTAAGTGCTGATGTGCCAGGAGCCCTCCTTAACTGGTTGACTGCTGCCTTAGCAGCATTCTTTGCACAACCACCACCACCACACAGCCTCTCCCATTCTCAGGAGCACATTTGCATACACAACCTGCCATCCCACTTGCCAAACACCTTAATATTAAAAAAAGCAGATGAGTGGATTTCAGATTTGATTTATCTAGAGATAATATCATTGGCATGCATGCTGTTTAAGGGGTGGGGGGGGTTAGGTGAGGCAACCTTCCTGCCAGTCAGTGAACCAGCCAGCCAGAGAGCTAACATTGCTGAAAGGCAAAAAGAGCAGTTTTACTAATCCCCACCTGCTTGTCAGGAGATCTACAGGTACCTGTTAAGACAGCCAGCCACGGGAGGAAATCTTGGAACTGAGTCAAAGTGTAAATGTGGAGGAACAATCTATAGAGTCAAAAAGAAAGAACGAGTGAGAGTGTATTTGATCTGCACCAAAACCAAAAAAACATCTTAAGAAGAGAGATTTTCTTGTTGATTGAGTACAATAGAACAATATGGACAATTCTTCTTGAGCATCAATCACCTATGATAATTATGACAGGATGAAAAAGGATAGATCAGAGATAAATATATAGTGTAATTAGACAGAAACGCCCAGACAAGTTCACAATGCAGACATACTCTGCAGCTGTGCATCTGAAGACAACTCATACTGACTCACCTGTAAATCAGAACTATAAAGGGTACTTAATTTGCACAACACTGAACTCTATTACACTTGAGCACTGTGAGATACAGTTGTGCTGTAAAAAGCCAGAAAGTGAACTTTAATTTAAGGTTATTTTGTTAAAGAACCATCAAGATTTCAAAGAAGTCTGAGTTGGTATGAACATCCTGCTTTAAAAAAAAAACATGTGTCCTTTTTACTGCTGTTATTAATGTTTACAGGGCAAGCACAAGAGTAGAGTGCACAGGTGTGAACTGACAACGAGAGTAATAAGAAAGACAGATGAATACAGACATTAAATAAATATTAAAATAGGTATTATTTATATAAACTCATCTAACCATCATTATCTAACCAGTGCAGGTTTTGCACACTGGATGGTGTAGTAGCCATTGCATTTATCACTAAATAAAGGCAATACATTTACTTGATGCGTATATTTACTTTGTTGAAAAATCCAGCACACTGTCAAGCAGTCTGTGTGAAATCTAAACTGAAGTCAGCTCTGTTGTCCAAATGTGAAAGCACTCCATTAAGATTTTGGTGTAAAATGTGTTTAAAAAATTATAGCAAACAACTCTATACCGCTGCCAACCTCCCCTTTAATAAACCAGGTTAGTCTTCTCCTTGACTCAAGTTGTTTAATGACCATAGCTAATGCCGCTGTGCTCTCCCCTCTCTTTGTCTTGTCTGTGTAGCCAGCCTAATCGCTGCTGACAGTCAGCTTTGCTCTTTTATTAGCTCTGCGTCGCTTGCAATCAGTGACAGTGAAGTCAGGCAGCAGGAAGGGCTTGTGTGAACTCAACACCCACTCGGACTCAACGTTTAGACTTGCACACACACACACACACACACACACACACACACACACACACACACACACACACACACACAGTGTGCATACTCACAAAGAAACTTGCACTCATCCTAAGTCAATCAACAAACACACAACCTCTCACATAGACACGTGCAAATAGTTTATGCACACACATTTGCTTGCATGCATAAAATCACATATGCAAACACAGGCATGCATGTAGGCACATGCACACATTTCCCCAAACACACACACACACACACACACACACACACACACACACACACACACACACACACACACACACACACACACACACACACACAGACACACTGATACAAAGGGCTCACTGGAACACAATATGAAAAGTGCTTGCAGTGCTTGCTTTCAAAATAATGAAACAGCCTCGACTTCGCAGCCACTGGCCTAACTGTATGTGGGTCAGGCCCATGCAAAGCTGTATTGATTTTTTGGGCTGTGTGTCTGACTGTGTGCCGCCGTGTTAAAAAGGCTGACTGCTAATATGACAGCTAGCAAGCATATTTAAAAGCACACACACTCATTCACAGACGAGAGGTTCCACAGTTTGCTAGCCTCTTCTTGTCAGTGCCCCACGAATTGGCAGACAATAGACTTTTTTGATAAAGAGGAGGGCTGACATTCGAACGGGCAATTTGTGAGCGACGGGGCGGCAGAGAGGGATGGGGGGCGGGAAGGGAGGGTCAGGAATTTGCTTCACTCTCTTTAAAGAATGTAGCGTCACCCATATGTCCGTCTGCCCTGGTGCATACTCGATGGAGTGGAAGGGCAGGGATGCGAGAGTGCTCTATCCATTTTTCTTTCTCTCTCTATTTCCAGTCTACTTTGCAGGACTCACAAGCCTTTCTCCCCACTTTGGCGCAGAGCAAAAGCTTAATGCTGTTTTGTCTTTTGCATTAAACCAAGCAGTGGCCATTTAGGACACTATCTAGGCCACAGCAGAGAGAGAGAGATGGCTTTAAAACCTGCGCCATCCATAGTTGAGGTCAGAGCAGTGCATAGCTCAGTCACAGTGAAACATTCCCAACATTTTAAAAGCTGAAATGTCACTCATCCCATCGTTCCTTCCAGTAAACGTGCTGCACGCTCCATTTAAGTGCTTTTGAACGAGCCCTTATTAATCCCCTTAACTGCGGGTTTGCACCTCATATTTACCAAAGCTGACCTTTTGACCCTAGCCACTGGCTAACATCTAATGTTGAAAATTGGCTAATTTGTGGAATGGCAGAATTTGGGGGTAAAGACCACTTAGAGCTAATGGTTGGCTCATCTGAATATAAGCGCCATGCTTAGGGCAGGCGCCGGGCAGCACTGCTATCAGTGTTGGTGAGGTGTATTTGTGAGAATTGCCCATCTCAAAGAAGCCAGACATTTCTCCCCCGAACATCAATCTGAATAGCTAAGACTTTCACTGCCTCCATTATCTCGCCATTCATTATCCTTGTATGCTGTAGGCTTTTTCTCAATTACAGCCATTTATGGTTTCTGGAGTAATTACATCAAACTCAAGTCAGTTACCTGTAAGGTGTGTTCTACTGTAAATTAATTTGGAAGTTTCTGTCTTACTTCCTTTTCATTTGGTAGTAATGGGCTATACTTGTTCTTATGCAAGACAACCAGAGGGCTGAATGAATTCTGAGGCAGGAAACTGACCTCATGAGGGAGGGAGACAGAAATTCAAGGGTTCAGAGCAATTTCCATTAAAGCCGGGAGACAGAACATGATATGTGACAAACGATGCCAGACAAGCATATTGTGCCACGCAGGTACATGCAGAAAAGCGTATCATTAAATTGCATACAGTTTTTAAGTCAGAATTAATTAAAACAGGTGGGAGTAGATTGAACATATAAAAAATGGTCAGGAGCAGGTTTTTCAGTTGTATTTAAACTGGACTGAGGACAAATTCTGCAGCCTAGAATATTATATATGTATACTGTATGTTATATCAAATCCTTATGCTAGAGAGCTGTGTTCTGTTGCCAATTTAAGCATAATAAAATACATGCAAGGAGTTACCTACATGTAAATTGTCCTTTTTTATTTTTGTCTTGACATACATTTTTAACTTAATTAGACAGTTAAGTGTTTTCCTGTAAAATGCAAATTATTATAAGCAAAAAGTTCAAAGTTCTTTTTAAATTGAGAAAGCACATTTTCTATGAAATGACACAAGAAATGTGTATGATTCCTGCAATACCTGAGAAAACTAATGTATTCCTACCTGCTTCCCTCTCTACTCACTGTAATTTGAGCTTTGGATGTTTCGCTATCTCTGTTACCTACAGCATATTTAGCCAGCCCTTCATTTGCACTTGTCGTTAAGGCTAACAGCTTATTCAGCCTGTTTATGGATGGCCCCTCAGAGCTAAATTAATAGAAGAGGCTTTGGGGACCAGAGAAGAAAGTCATAAGCAAGACTGTAATGCTCATTTGCAACGTAGAGGCTAATTACCAATTTGCCACTCTCCAATCTTGTTTCATAATACGTTCACGGCTCAACTTCTTTTGTGTTTTGGTGCCTGCGAGCGATGTATGACTTTTATACAACAGAGGATGCTTTGCTTCTGTCTTCTTTATAACTTCATGTGCTGGAGATATTGAGCTCTTAGACTCGCCCCACACAGGACCACATCTAACACTCGCTCATGTGAGAATGGGACTGTGATTGCCTTCAGCTTTGACAGTTTGCACTTTTTTGTCTAACGGAGAAAGAGGGAGATAGAAATGACAAAACATCGACGGGAAAGTGTTCAATTGATCACCAGTCATCATTCTAAGTTGCTCTTCAATGATAAAGCTGCAAAAGGGGTAGGCCTACCATTTTAAGTGAGTTTATTTGAGATTCAGAATGGACAGAGGACATTTAATTCAGATAAGGATTTTGTAAATCTAAACAAGACACTTTTAAATCTTGACTATTGCACAGCACACACAAAGAAAGTGTGCAAATAACCAAAACTAGTTGTATCTATGTTTTCAGGAATTATAGAAAGTTCAACTGACAGAGCAGTACAAGTCCTCTGAGACAGTTACATAACCCGCTCTTTAAAATGCTCCTCTATTATTGAGTGTTTCCTTGTCTGTCAAAACCCTAAGAAGACAGAAACAGAATCTAATGCATTGTGCAGGATTTACACCATATCATCACATTTATTGTTCATAGGGCAATTTACTATACAGGAGAAACTAGTAGTATTGTGTCAGTTCATTAAACAAAAGAGGAGTCTGATCTCTGTGAGACGTTGAGCTGAAATATGGAATAAGACGCAAGCAATTAAAGAATTAGCAAGCCTGAGCTACAATGACATCATGCATCACCTGCATTAACATTGGCTTATGCCTCTTATGTACTTCATCTCTGGTTAAACAACTTCCACACAGTAACTGATGATACTGTTCATCTTAAAGCAAACAGACTGTATACTAACAAAGTCTGTAGATTATCTGGCTTTAAGAACGCTATTCTTACAAATCCAACAACACTTGAGCTCAGTTTTATGTGTACTGTTCTATAAAAAGGAAATATAATGAATAATATATGACAATACTCAGCAATCAAATTGTTTAACATAGGGTCCATTCACACCTACGTTGTGGACTCCCGGACCACGGTCCACATCAGCCTTAACCTTGTTCCGACGAAAAGAGGTGAATATTATTATAATTTTTTGGATAGTTTGGACTTTTGGAAGTGGTCAGGCTGAGGGAGAGCTTCATCCCGCAGGCCATTACACTTTTGAACTCTTCATCACTTTGACACTTTCATCATCATTTTAATATACTTTTACTTACTGTTTTACAAACTGTTTGCACCTCAGTATATATATTTATTACTTTTCATTACGCATGTACATAACTACATTCCTTTTTACATTCAGTTTATTTATTTGCAATTAAAATCTACCACAAATTTACATTTTATATGTTTTACTTGTTATATTTTATCCCTATATTCATGCACTATTTTACGTCCTAGATTCTCTTTAATTTTATTTTATACATATTTAATGAGCATTGTTGAAGGGAGCCTGAGATCTAACATTTTCATTGCCATGACAGCTTCTCTGTGGCCTCTCCTTAGCTGCAACCGACACAACCACAACGCTTTATGCAAATTACTGCGCAATGACGTCACCGATATGCAAATGAACGTAAGCGTCACCTGCCGACTTTAAGAGCTAATGCTAGCCACTTTAGTTTTAAAATCGGAAAAGAGTTGGCAATATTGCTCTAAATAACAAAGTTTACAGTTCTGAAAATAAAAGAAGAAGACAACTATATTTACTATTGACCAAATATCCTTCAGCAGGATGGAAAAGTCATTGTAGCTGTCCTTCATTTAGCTAGTCAGCAAGCTAACTAACCTACCAAGTTTCTGGTAATGTTTAAACTTCTACAGTACAATGTGTTGGATGCACAACAACAACTACTCAAAGGTAGGGCATCTTCGACAACATTACAAGCATATTTTAAGTGATTTCAATTAGATATCAAACCTACTTAACAGTAGCTAGCTTGACCTTATGGTAAGTAGCCTAATGTTTGTTTCCACTGTTTTGGTTGAAGCAATTATAGCCTATGTAATTTGTTAAATATCCAGTATTTCACGCCGTTAGACTGCAGACACACCTGCTGTTCAACATATTGTTCAACACTACAATGTAGACTTTCTGGGAGTTCACCTGACATAAATGTTAATTTGAAATGTAAATTTTGAAACATGAAACATTCAGCAGTTGGATTAAGGCAAACATTACCTCAGTTAACTTCTACATCTAAAAGTGTCCTTACTTTGCCTGTGCGTTAATATGTCAGTGCACACACAGTAGTAAACTTAGTGTTGAATCATTAACTGTAGGAAATAGATCATTAAAAGTTCAAAAGAGATCTAGGTTAAACTCACAGAGTGAACATTACACCCTTTAAAAAACTTAAAAGGCAAGAGGCAGAGGACACAGTCTATGAATAGTCCAATGAGCTTGCTACTGCCCTAAGGGTCAACGTTGCATGTCCATTGAAGACAAGCTGAGTGGAGTTGGTCATTGAAGACATTTACATTTCAAACAGTCTCCTAGATATTAAGACAGATGTGTGGGTTAGCTAGTGACCTAGGAGATCAGGGTTGATCTCATTTCAGGCTGTTACAGCAGGAGTCCAACCTGGACAAACTATTTCCTGGTATGTTAATTCAAACAGGCTTACATCCTTGTGAGTCATTAGTAAATGAGCATTTTTGAGCCTTAAACAAACCTATAAAGTTTCTCTGTAGTGTTTCCTCATTTAATTATTAGATTTGAACATTTTGAAAGTAAGCACAGCATATTGACATCTATTTTTGCACAGCTCTACATAAGCTGAAACTCTAAATCATTGTTGTACAAACCCAAAGTAGATGCAAGTAAGTATTTTAAGCATTATGCACCAAAAGCTTACAAGACACAGCAAATAACATAATAAGGGCAAAATAACAAATATTATACACCATAATGCATGTCAAACAAAGTCAAACAATGTCAAAGCTAATATGAACACAGTCCTTTACAGCTCTAATATATATCTTAGGCACATCTGACACATGTGACTTTAACAGATCAAACATAAAGCCTTCCTACGCTGTTGGTCGGCATTTAACACAAACTGAGTTAGGTGAAGCGCTTTTTTTTTTAACAGGTAATGAAGTCTTCATTTATTCATGTTTATACAGAAATATAATATAATATACAATAAGTGTTACAGTGATGCTGCACCTCTGCTGCAATGAAAAAAGCAAACAAAAATAGTTTAATCAAAAAGTAAAAAGTCTTTGTTCTACGTAGCTGCTCCTCAATAAATGATGTCTAGGCATATTTCTTGCCTTTGGCAGTATCAAATGTTTTGCAGTCAGAAAACGAGAGTGGAGAGTGACAGGAAATGTAAAGGCGAGATGTATTGATATCAAAAGCTAAATTTTAACATGGAATGTTACAACATTAGCAATTGCTTTGACAGATAGGAATGTGGGAGGACTTAGACGGGTGAATTGCATCTACCAGTGGCAATGTGAACGCAACACATCTGAGTTACCTCTGCTGTGGCAAGCAGCAATAGTTAGGGAGCAGTAGTTGGGTTTGATGAGTTGAAATAAAATCAGCAGCGCTTCGGTTGAAATAAACATCTAAAAAACTAGAACCCAGATAACATTTGAATTAACCTCTCATTATTGACACACCATGACCATTTTTCTATGTTAAGTACCATTAAGAAAAATCTAAAATAAGAATTCAGAATGGGGAAAACACGTCCGGAACAAGCGGCTCCTCTTACTACATAATTCTACGGTGATGAATGACAAAGTTTATTCAGCAGATCAAGTTGTTGATCATCCATCATCACGTTTATCTGGTCACTGCTCTCAAAGAATTACTGAATTGAATCCGACCTACGAAAACAAACACGACCAAAGTCTGTCAGGTTTCAGTAACTACAACGGCCACTACTGCCACTATTACAGAAACAAACTTATAATGTCATTGCACCACCTCGAGGGAATTCAAACTGTTAAGTAGTTAGGGGCGCCTATAATCGCCCTGCTTTTCAGCAAATGACAGGAATGGAACATAGGTTTCATTGTCAAGTCAAAGAAGATGAACAGAGCTGCAAACTAATTGAGTTAAATTGGATCTCAAAACACCCAATTCAATTGTAAACTTCATTATTTAAAAGGAGAGAAATAGCAGATGCAAATTTTCATTGCACATAATCCCTTAATCTTCACAAAAACATGATTTCACATGATAATTTCATTGTTAGTCTTCAGATGTAAATAAAACATAGACAGATCTCTCAGCCACTGAACAAGCATGTTGGAGGCTGTGGCACTTCACATTAACAAAGCATCAGTTTCCCCATCAGTGTCATCTAGTTATACATATTTCTGTTCATGTATCATGTAAGTCATCAAAGTGCGGTTCCTGCAATAGATAGTCAAACTCAATGCTCTTGTAGCTTAATGTCTCAGACTGTATTTCATATCATATCCTATACATGCCGACCCTTTGCGCCACTGACACACCACCGCCTGGGGCCTCTTGATCTTTAAAGGGATCACAAGACCTTCACTGTGCGATGACATCACTGCGTCTCAGAATGAATGACAAAGAAAGACAGAATGTATTTATAGCACAAAGTTTCATTCCGACAATTGTCTAATTTCCTCAAGCGTTTTATGCGTGAACTCGCAGTCAGTGTGCTCATCAAAGGGGCAGATTCACTGCCTGTCACACGGCGCATAATAAATCCTTGTCATCGAGGAGTCAGTTGCATGCAAGATGGCCCATGTTGGTCAGCAAGATGTTTCTCAAACATTCCCCCCTTGCTCTCAATTTCTCTGAGATCATGCCCTAATGATGACTCCAGGCCCACTTTTAATCACTATTTGCATTGCCCTTTTAAAAATTATTCTGCTCCTCCACACAATTTTAACTCTAGAAGCATGAGATGGATTCCTGTGATTGTTAACTGCCTTATAGACACAATATTTTCGGGACATTTTTTCCTCATAAGATATGATGTATTGAAAGGAAATGAATTATTGCCTTCTATGACATTTCCTCAGTTTTTTTTACTTATTCTGTATCATGAAAGTCAAGCTGACTTCCAAAACACTTGCTCCCAGGTTAGATCATACAGGCTTCACATACAAGCCTTTTTTCTTTTCTTTTTTTAAATGTCACTCACTCCCACTCTTACAAGGCTGCATGAACTCTGTGGTCAAATTTAAGTTTAACATATACTCACTGTTTGAACTCTTTGATTTCTATGCTCAGGTCCAAGAAATAGGTTTCTAGTGCCGCAGCGCCACATTCATGTTTGAGTAATCTACATGTGAATAACAAAGTAGCCTTCAAGGTTTATGTATTTTCCCCTTCACAGGCAGTGTTATTAATAGCCTCATCTTTCTTGCCGCCTTAAATACAGGATTAAATACTTTGACATGCTCATAACAGAGGGAGGGAGGTCCAGGCCAAATAAACATTTGTTTTAATTAATCATTTGATTGTGGATTAAAGGTAGCTTTACAGCCCACTGGCCTTTCCCTTTAGCTCTGACATCACCTTGAGTCAAAACGTCTGCCCCTGTAAGTCACATCTGTATCTATTTAAGGAAAATCTTTACAGAGATAAATAATTTCTGAGCAATGAAGGAAAAATCTCTTGTGTTTTCTTTGACCTTGTGAACAAACTACAAAAAGTGGAGCAATCGATTGCTACCCTCTGAAGATACCGCAATATTGTATTTTGGAATGAACAGTAAAAAAAGAAAAAAAAATAGAAGTCAAGCCAGATGAACAGCTGTATTGAGATAAACCGTCACCCCATATGCTGAGAGAAAACAATCTCTGCACATTATGGAGAGTGAAGATGAAAAAAATACACTTAATCAACTAACATTGATATTACTTCTGGCAATTAGGAGCATGCTGGTAATGATATGAGTTTTCAGCTGTAAATAATTATGCTGCCTGCGGGCCATACTTTAATTCTCGGCTGTATCTATAAACAATAATCAAACCAACAGCAGCAGGCTAAAAGTTAGAGATTTGTGGTTTGCAGAGCAGCGGTTGAGGAGCAGCTTATTGGAGCCCTGTGGTGATGCCAGTAGTCAGGGTCACCTTCAGGTGCTCTCTCATCTGTACACCAGCTCGCTAATGCGCAGCTTTATTGATCAGCATGTATGCGTCAACACAGACACACACACGCACGCAGGCACGCATACACACACACACACACAGATATGAACTCACATCCAATAGCATACATAGACACAGGGTTACAGGCATGCATACTTCATAAGCACTTACACACATGCTGTATGCACAGACATCAAAAGAGGGCACTAGAATAGCAAAAACATACTTGGACCAATGCAGCCAAGCATTAGAGAGACTTTAAATACACAACTCTGTAAAATGTATTAAATATATAAATATAGCCTATATATTACACAGTGTTTAAAATGTTTTAATATTTATATTGGTGCCGGTAAATACAATAATTTTATTGAAAGCGCAGAATTCTTTAATTCCACCATATGCATCTTTAGCTTTTTTCAACTGCATTTTGTTATTTACCAAAGGTTTAAAACTTTGAAAACAATTTGTGTTGAGCACTTTCAAGAAGATGACTTTATCTCGCTGTGGTCTTTGTTACGGTAAAGAAATGCAACTTCCATGTTTATTGAACTGCTGCTACAGTATGTAACAGTTTAAAAGGAGCAAATAAAGAAAATAAACTTATAATACAAGAGTGAGACTTGACAGCTAACTTTTACTCACTGTCAAACAGGAAGCGGCAGCCTGCTGATGTTAAGGACTAAGATGAAGTGCATAATTAAGGAAACATATGAAAGCCGGCGCTGGGCCTGAGATTAATTAGGTGCGTGTCAATACCCTCATCAATATCCGATTAACTAATGACACATGGCCCAATGAGATCTATTGATCTGCTCCAAGTCTGCTTTGTTAATAGGTTGAAGCCGACATTCAATGGGAAAGCTGACAGAAAACTGTGAGGACTTTTACAGCGTGCGGGACGCAGGGCCCTGAACACAGCACAATCAGAAATGTCCCCTCAGTCATGAGTAGTCAAATCACATTCGAGTAATGTGGTCTCAGTGGATTCCAGTGATTGCTGTGACCACAACTGAACTTATTCAGATTTGCTACATTTTCCCTTCCTTTTAGTGATAATTAAAAATGACCCCAAAGGATCCCCTTCCCAAAATAAAAGGACTCAATCTAGATTAATAGTGATGGAATGGCCAACATCATAAGTTAGCCCCTTTATGATAATGATTGTAATGATAATAATGAACACTTGGATGAAGGATGAACAATCGCCTGTCCTGGAGTTGAATCCCTATACAGGTTAATTAGGTAAGATAACATCATTAGCCACTCTCATGCCTGCATAGAGAATTAATTGGATAAAATGGAGATTTAGGTCTATATTTAATCGCATAAACGATCAACGACAGCTTAGCCAGGTAATGGGAGGTCCACATTGGTGAGCATCTTATTTAGATCATATTTTAGCAGCTTAATAAGCAAAAAAGATCCCAGTGGTTTGATACATATAGGTGCCGTAATGATTCACTTGGCATGCATTGTATTGATTAAAATGTGCATTAATGATGCGTTATTGTGCCTTGTTCCTGATTGTTTTCAGCATCGTGGCATAATGAAGGAGAGATTGTAATGTGGGTCACTTGAACCAACAGAACAGAGTTCACAGCACCGATCAGAAACTTTACACAAAGGAAACATTGACTCTTCCTCAGTTAAAAAGGCCACCAATAATATTAAAACACATGATCTGTTGTGTTAATATGCCTAATGCCAAACATGAGCAGATCAGGCAACAGGAAATGGCCCACAGGCAAAAAGTAACAGTCTTTACTTAAAAAAAGGCAAAAACAAACAGGTAACTGCCCAAACTCACTTGGCTACAACACTTGGATTACTGCTGGAACGCTCACTAGAACAGATAAGACGAAGTGGTACAGACAAAGGGGGAAGCAGAGACTAAACACAAGTAGATGAAGGTGATTAGGAACAGGTGAAACTGATCAGGGCAGGGCGGGAAACACGAGGGCAGGAAGTGAAGTATCTGAAACCAGATTCTACCAAAATAAAACAGGAAGACAACTAAAGACAGAAAAACAAGGAGAACACAATTTAGACAAGAGACATGACGGAGCAGGACAAACCTCCGCGCGTTCTGCACCTACTCGTCACAGCAGCTGTAAAGTTCGCTTGGTTTGTCTGTGGCTGAGAAATATGTTTGTCTGCAGTTCCTTCTAAATAATGCATGGGGGGAACTTTTGTGTGAATTGTCATATACTGCATAATGGATGTTTACAAAGCAGTGTGAGTGCTTTATCTGCAGTTTGGGGGAGTTCCTTGTAATCTGTACTGAAAGGTGATAAAGCAGCCTGTTGTAGCGACACTCTCTATGGCTCTGGTGAAACAATAAGGGAATATGTCTTTGCCACTTTTCACATTAATAATGAAACAGCATTTAAAACACACACAGGGATGTCATCTGGTAGATAAGACATTCAAACTTTATCTTGGCACAACGCAACAGTTTCATGCTGCGTCATATATTTGTTCTTACCTGAATTTAAATGACACATTGTTCCTCTTATCATGCACACTATTTAGCTTTTTGTGCAATTTAATTCTTAACATATGATGTATATAACACAGTTAGGTAGAAACCTGAGATCTATCTGATGTATTTGATTTATGTATCATATTTGTGAGGAGAGTACAGGAGAATTCAAACTTTCTCCTGTACTCTTTGGTTCAGTGAGTGAAAGTGAACATGAGGAGGTTACCTGAGACTGTGTGTGTGTGTGTGTGTGTGTGTGTGTGTGTGTGTGTGTGTGTGTGTGTGTGTGTGTGTGTGTGTGTGTGTGTGCGTGTGTGTGTGTGTGTTTGTGTGTGTGTGTGTGTGTGTTGTTAGGGACTACGTCATCATCACCTTGACGACTGAGGTGTAGCTGACCATGAAGAGGAAGAATTCGGGCCTCACAAGGTAAAATACCTCTTAATCCTAAACAAAAACAACATGTATGTATATACAGTTACTAATATGATGTGCTAGTTTATTGTAATATTTAGTTTATAATCCAGTATGATCAAATTACATTATGAACTGTAGCCTACTTGGAAAGTTATTACCTTATAGAAATTTACCTGAGCAATGTATTCCCATAAGTAAAATGTGAAAGACTTGATGATTTTACTCATAATATGCTCCACTGTTGTTCACTTTGTAAGTGCAAAGAGTACATTTAGAGTAAATATGCATGTAAAACGTCTCCGTTGCCCAGCGAAGAAGAGAGTCGGCCCTGTTTCTAGCCTTATTGTCAGCTGTGTGAACTCGATGTCTGGAGGGAGACTGGCTGTTGTCAAACATTAAGAAAAGGCCTCTGTCCACAAGCAAATAAAACAGTCTTTGGCGAGCAGTGCCCTGCCCCACAGTGACTATTGAATTACATCCCTTATCCATGTTCGTGCAGAAGAAAAAGAATGTCAATCAAAGATTTCAGGTCTCACTATGCCATAGAAAAGGGGAAGTGCGTTGTCTAGTGCAACACAGACCCCGTTGTCATTCTGGATTAAGGGTTGATTGACCTTAGCCCACTAGATGACAGAGGAGATGGTCATTCTCAGGTCAGCAGAGGGAGATGGAAACATGGTAGCAGGTCAAATATAGTAGCATGTCATTTTAAAGGAACAATGTACATACTTGCTTTTGTTTTATAACTATTGTGTGATTTAAGAAGTAGGTCCGCTTTTTTGGTCCAATTGATTATTTAATAAATTATTGAAACTGGTTTGTGCAGAAAGAAGGTCGAGGAAAAAGCATGCCGAGGCATCTCGTTGAGATAACAGCAATCAATTGACTGCAGTGTTTTCTTTCTGCTGTTAAACTCTGAGCACAGATGCTTATTCCTGGCATGTTGCTGAGATCAAACGAGGAAACAGTGCTATGGTGTACGGGTCAACAATGAATACATCTGCAAGGAAACCCTGTATAGATGATGTTGCTGCATGCTGGCTGCTGTTGGCAGTGTGTGTTTGCATGGTGTATTGTAAGACATGAGAGAAGTTTCCACACTATGAACTCACATACACGACTTTCTCTTTGGACTGATACTAACTCAAGTCCAGCATCATCCTCTCTAGGACTTTAGGGGTTTGTTGCACGTACTGTAAAACATTTGCATATGACGTTTTGACAGGAAGCCTGAACCTCAAGCAGGAAAGTGAGTCAGTCATTTATGTGGTTAACATTGATGTGAGCAATATCATTGGCGAGGGAGCCAGCATTTGGCAAGAGTTGTGCAGGTTTAACAACTAATATAACAGAATCACAGTTTACTGCCTGCATAAAACAGGAACACACATATGCACACACATCCCTGTTAATTACCCAGAAAAACAGTTCAGCAACTAAAAGAAAGGAATGTAATGGTGTCTTTAATTCAATAACATACACATGTAAAGGAAATGCTGCAAAGCACCTCTTTATCTGAAAGTATTATCCTTCTTTTGTGTAGCTGCTGATAAGCGCCATTGAACACAAATAGACACAGCTAGAAATACAGCCGAGGAGTTTTAGTCTCCACAGTTGTTTACACAATCAAGTTTTTTTAGTGGGCCGCGATAAGGTGCATGGATATCCTGTGGTCTTTGACTAGTTAATGTGTACGGACCGCACACTGGCTCTGCTTTCACTGAGTTATTACGCCGAGTGTAATTTGAAACAATTACAAAAACACTGGCCCACTTGTTACAACAGTCATTTTCCCCTCACATATACAAACCACAGATTCAATAGCTTTACATGTTTTTCAATCACACCCAGTGGAGCAGTGTTCAGTGTGAAAAAGTATAGCATTTCATCCTAGCTCGCATGGTATGGGATAATCTTTCACATTTTGCCTGGGGTTTGTTTTGCTATTTCAGCAGAAACTTGTGCAAGCCATGTGAATTACCATAGGAAAAGGCGATAAAAATACCAAATGATATTGTACCAGATGTAAATGAATAAACTATTTGAATAATCAGGGCAAATAATTTGTTATCTGTGATAATAAATGGTGTTTATTGTCCTTTATTCTCCAAGATGCATTGCAGAGATAACAGGTTTAAACACACAAGCAGGGGAGAGATAGTGTAACGCTGCGTGGCATGAAGGATTTTGTGCAGCAAATTAAGCATTTAAAAGAGCTCTTTTAGAAAAGTCAAGCTCTAAAAACATCAACAAACTTTGGATTTTAAGGCAAGTTTAAACTTTTATTTTTTTAATGTCAATAACAGATTCTCATCACGTGTGGTTCACATTCTTGGGAGCCATGCAACACAAGATTTATGTTGGTTTTTTTGGCATAATTCTCCTCGTATTTTCTCACTTTCTGTTTTGCAGGCCTCGCCATTGTTCAAAGATCAGGGTCAGCAAGTGATGATCTTATGCAGTTTGTGGAGATGGACACCTTTAGCAGTGTGAGTACAGTTTCACTTCTGGCCCCTCATAGCAAGCGTAGCTTAACACAAAGAGGTCAGGCCTTGTACCTCCATCTCTCTCACTGAAGGTGCTGGTGCAGTCTGACCATTGACATTTAGCATTCCTCTGCGCTGCCTCTGGGTTCTCAATGGGGGATTGAGGGGTGCAGAGGCCAGTGCCTGTTTCTCAAGGGTAAAAACAAAAAGGCTCTTGAAAATCCCAAGGAGTTCCCATGATCCCAGGAAAGACCTTGATCCGGCCTGTGTTAGATTTCCATTCCACGGATTAGGACACACAAAAAGTACATATTTCGCTGATTTATTTTATCTTTTGCTCCGGATTTAGGACAATGAATCACAATGTTTTCCTTCACTGGCTCTGACATATCTGGCATGGTGATGTGGCAATAATGAGAAGTTTAGCACAGGGTTTTTTTCATAGTCATTCAGCATTCATAGTTTTCACTCATGTTTCTAAGTCAGTGCAGAAGCTTGTAGTGACATTTTATGGTGGAAAGTTTTCAAAGTCATTTTTCAAGGTTTTCTTTTTCTCCCAGTAACATACATAATCTGTAAGCATCAAAGGAGCACACATGCATAAATAATTGACTAATTCACTTAAAGGGGGCCAGCGTAGATTAATTAAGCTTGAATACTAATTATGTTTTCTGTCTACAGCGACTGACGCAGTTGTTGTTTAATAAGAAAGTGTTTGGTGGGTCACAGTTACCGCGCACATATAAGGCCGCTCTGTAAATTAAGATGGTTTCACATGTCGAGGGTAGGATTGGCTCTGAGTGCCTTTGAAACAAAATGCTAACCTTATCTGTCGTGATTTAAATAAATATGCTTTGAAGACGTTTTCATTGTTCTCATGACATTTTATTGATATGATCATTTCTATTATGGTGATAGATAAAAAGAGACTTTATAAACATGAAAACAAAATCAACTTTGATGTCTTTATTGATTCAGCGAGGCATTCAGTCTCATCTTTATTACGGTATGTCTTTTATTATTTCATTACAATACATTATGACATATATTCACACGTATATTTATATTAAGATACAATTTTATTCACTTGCACATTCATTTGCATTCAAATACGGATCAATGCCACTCAGCCTGAGAACAAACGCAGAGCTATTATTATGAATTTTTAAAGCACAAATTCCAACTCATGGAAGAGAAAAAACATGTGCGGGGATCTCAACTGTAAGTAAAGCTCTTAAAACTCTTGTCATTTCCAGAAACACTCTCGCCCTTGACTCCTATACTCCTATGCCTAGCACACAGGGTGCTTGTCTGGAAATGGTAGCTTCAAGTAACTCTGTGAAGACGAGGTTTTGCTGTCTGCGCTCCCCTGGCAAGCAGCGCGCACAGGGACAGAGGAAGACAGCTCAAAGCTGGGGCCTTGTTTACAGCTGCGTGGGGAAGAAAACAGGCAGACGTAAATGAGGGTTGACGGTTTCATGAAGCACAATTGGTTGATGGCAGATTCAATGTGACTGGGTTGAACTGGGCGATGATCCGTACAGTATGCAAAATTCACTTTCTAGCTGGTCTGTGCCCACCAGCCCCTAGCAGCGAGCGGTCTTCCCCAAGCCCTTCTAGCTATGCCTTTGAATGCAACAAGAACTGAACAAGGCATTGTTGTGCTCAATTCCTTTTGACAACAATCACATTTAAAAAAGAAAGAAAGGAAAAAAAAAGTCATGGATTTTTTTTGTCACCAGTTATAAATGATTCTTTTCTCATGTTGACTGCAAAGTAAGTTGTTTGTGTGCTGCAGTGAAATGAGGGAAGTGTGACGGCTTAAGGGGGCATGCATAGATGCTTTCAGATGAAAAGAGAATGAACTCACCGGCTATTGTTGTGCTGCTGTATATCTATGTTGTAATATGCCCAAATTCCTTGGCACATGATTTTGGTGCAGCACCATATATTTGACATATTTATGGGCAACATGACAGGAACTATTTAAATGTTTGCCTGCACCAGTGTACTCTGCTGCTATCACAGAAGTGTTGAAGAGCCATTCCTACCTCCAGTTTGTCCCATGGACCTCTCTGATACTTTCTTTTTCCTCAGGATTGAATTGTTGTTTATCGTTTTAGATATGCAACATCTGCATGTTCCATCCGGTTATGGCACATTAAACAACAGTCCTTGTATTACAAGGAGCATGCTGTCAATGTCAGTGGGGTCTAGGGAGCGAGAGGAGAACCAGGCATTGTTCTTAGCTCTCTAGACAGAGAGGCTCACATGGTGCTGTGTGGATTAGATATTTAGTGACAATGACCCAAAGCTTTAGGCCCGGGGTGTATGCACTGTACTCCTTCTGTGTACTTTCCCTTGTGTGTTTACTAGTTTTTTTTCCCACTGTAACTGAACTTAAGGCAGGAATAAATAAGTAATCATAAGACCTATTGACATTTGCAGGACATGGAGCTAATTTACTTTGCATAGTGAGAAACATGCACCAAACTAAAGTGTGCCTAGAGGAGAATGAAGTGATATGAACATTACATACGGCGAAGAATAAAAAAACTTTTAGAGAAAAATAATCAAAATGTTATTGCAGTGTGAATTATGTATATGTATTATTATACATTCCGCTTTTCAAGAGGAAGATGATATTCTAGATTATTCCGTGCAGTAATTAGGGTGATAAACAAAATGCATTTGTGTAGCCTGAGATTAAACTTAATGTGATTTCTCCTTTGATCTCTCCAAAGTGCCTTTAGCCCTCAGGGCAAAAGCAATAATTTGTGAAATAAAGAGTGTTATCCTCCTTCATTGTTTTAATTTAATGATTAATTACTTTTGGCAAAAAAATGATATATCAACTCTAAAAATAATTTATGCAGTTTGTGTTGTGAAATGACAACAATCGTACAGTATCAAGTAAAAAGTGGAATTTACTTTCATTATGGTTTTCAGAATAGTTTGCAAGGTTCCAATAACAATCTCAATTTAAATACATATCATGAATGCAAATAACACGATATTGTTAAACTGGCCTGGTGTAAAACTGAGCAAATGCTGATTGTTTGCATTTCTTTATTTTTTTATTAGTAAAATGACCAGATTCATTTGAACATAATTGTTTCAGGGAGTTTCCTAATTTGCGTTTACACCCAAACAATATGTATCTTTTTTTATTTAGGTGTGTGGGATGAAATGAAAATAAGAAAATGAAAGAAAACACAGGGAACACATTGACGCCGACTTTGCCAGTCACACACTCCACAGTGTATGAATCTCAGAAAAACTGATTGGTACCCAGTCGAAATGAAAATGGTTTTTAAATAAGTTACAATTAGATAAGCATTAATCTCAGTAGTATAAATGAATGTCTTGCTGTAGGGCTTGTTGAATGTAAAAACAGATTTACAAAAACTCCTCTTACCAGATTGGTCTGGAAGTAGTCCTTCTCTATTTTAATTGCTCTGTCATTTAGAGTTGAAATAAGCCCCCCACCCATTCTGCCCCTTGATTTTGCCTTTGAAATTAAATATTGTATACAAATACATGCTGTTCATGGGCATGAGCACAGTTCATCATTGAAATCTGCATAAAATGATGCTTAAAAAAGTTCCATACGCTTTGAGCAACAGAGCTCTTTTGAATGGTGCATTCTTATGTAAACATATCCATAACAAAAACAACTACTTATGCCTTCTACCTCAGCTTTCTTATTGTTCTGCTTGTCCGCAGAAATGAGAGAAATGTGGGACTGCAGTTTGTTCCACATACTCTTGATTTCAAAGGAACCCATACTTACTTTCATACATTCCTCCTTTTTCCATTCCATGTCAATGTAGACCACCTACAGCCCTAATAGTGTTGACTTAGCATATGTATATATATATATATATATAGATATATAGATAGATACAGTAGATAGATGTATCACTTTTGTATCACATTTGTTTGTATCAGGCTTTACACATCATTTCTATATTGAAAATTCTCTGTCATAGAGTTATTTAAAGACAATTTATTATTCTCTGCTTTTATTTATTTTTTTTAGGTCTAGTTCATGTGAATGGAAGTGATGAGAAGTGTGCCCAGATTTCCATACTCATTTGCACACCGAGACTGTGTACTCTCGTGCAGTCTGTGTGAAAACGCATAATTCTCCAGGAGAGTGTTTGTTGTTGCCCGTTCATTTTAGAAGCAAGGAGGAAGTATTTTAATGTGACCTTCATTACACATTCATGTCAACTTTTCTTATCTATTTATGATTAAATTCTTTTCCACTCCTGTTGTTCAATTAGTGCTTGACCCCTTTAGCGGCGATGTAAATTAAATGACATTTTAGTGTCGTCCCATATTTAAAATACTGCGTTAGTTGCGGATCATAAATGATGATCTTCATTCTGCAGCTAATTTATTCATTTAACAATTTCCCTCCAGAAGTTACAGCAGAAGGCTCTGCAGCAACCTAAGCAGAAGAAATCCAAGTCGGCTGAATTTCTGATGGGTGAGTCCTGCTTGATGAGTTATTGCTCATAATTTGTGTAAGGATTAATTAACTAATTACAGACAAATGGCTTTGGGCTAAATTTTGCTCTTGCTTGTCAGGGCGCAATTTGTAATTATTTTAATCATTTCTTCTTCTCTTTTTTTCTCCTCCTTTGCAAGATTCTGATTTAATTTTAACCTAATTGTGTTTTAGTGTCATTCGAAGAGGATGCGCTTGAACATTTTGGTGCAGAGAAATCACCAAAAGAAACATTTTGTTGCCATATAATGTGCTTTGTTTTTTTTTTCGAGTCACTTTGACCTAACTGTTGTATTGCTCCTTCATGTCAGCGTTTGTATTTGTATTTATGTTTCTACTTATTTTGTCAGGCAGAGAGGAGCGAGCCGCTCTGGTGGGCATAGAAAACCCAGCCTTCGATGGAGGAGGAAGCACCGAGCTTTCTGTTCCTCCGGTTTGGCTGAGGAGAGAAATTCGAGGTGACAGGCCAGATAGCACCCTTGCAGCTCACCAAAAAAAAATGGAGCTGCAAGCCCCTGCCAAAGAAAGAGGTGAAGCTTCATTTTTCATTAGCCTCAAATTTGTTGACAGTAGATGTGTTCCTGATCTAACCTTTCTCTCACTCCCTCTTTCTTTCTTCCTTTTTCTCTTTTCTCTCTCTCTCTCCATTCAGGGGGCCCTTGGTCCCTGCATTCCAAAGCAAGCGTGTCCGAACAAGCAACCCTCGTATAACTTCCTCCACTGGAGAACGCTACAGTAGTGGGTGTTCTATCTCTATCTAGAAGTACCCTCGACACAATCAGCCTTGACTCCCACTCTCGGCTACATGCCTTGTGGTGGGCTGGAGTCATAGGAGAGTGCATTTACATACGCTACTACGCTACCAAGCCGATCCGCTGTCTGTGTGGTGTACTCACAACGCCCCCGAAACACGGCTTAAGGCCAATCATGCATACGAATATGCCCCCTTATAATTCAGTATGTCAGGGAGAACTCTTGAGGAATGGGATGGTAAATTAGGATGCGTTCAAGGTTGCGAGCGTGCCAGTTTTCTCAGGGATGACTCCCATGTAAGATCTTTGATTTAATGTGGTTTATTTTGCTTTTGCTGTGCATGGCAGGTGATTATTATCAATTATTGTTATAATGTTTGTACACAAAAGGTAGGGTCAAACTTTGTCATCAGTGCGTGAATCTGGCCAGCATATGGAAAAAAAAGATGTTTTCTATCAAGTCAGACCGTAAACTTATACATATACAGCAGACTAATGCTAAATCTAAACCAATGATGAATTAATAAATCAACAATTCCAGAAGTCATAGTCTGTCTGTTTTGTTTTTCACCCTTATATCACATTTATTTTGGTGTTGAAACCAATTAAATCATGAATGCTGCTGAGTGTATCGGTACAGTCGAATAGGCAGAGACCATTCTTACTGTTCTTAGCTATTTTTCACTGCTATAATCTTATTAAAAACTGTTTTTTTAAACCAATAGAGAAGAAGAAGATGATTATGATGTCCTATTGGTTTACACGCTACAATACTCCACACATTGTTCCACCTCAAAATGAATTTTAAGGAAGGAATACTGTTCATCAAATTAAGAAAACCCAACTTACCCTGATTCTCAAAAGGTTGTTTGATTGGGAACACAAGGTTCCTGTTCGTGCACCGACTGAGACACTTTTTAAAACATATATTGACATGCTGATGATTAGGGATGAGCTAAGTTAAGCAGATTTTTCTCTCCTTTTTTTTGTTTAATAATTGGAAATGCAAATTAGGCCACTTGCCATATACCCTTAAAGCATACCAAATGAACTTAACCATGTGGTAGTTTATTAATAATAAAACTCAGGGAAATGTGATACCTTTCATATCATCACATTCCCTCTATTAACAGTCCTGTGTCAAGTGTACGTACGCGCTCTTATTACACGTCTCAAAGGGCATTATATAAATCAGAAGCTGTGTGTTTTAGAGGTTTATAACTTCATTTCTTTGTGGTAATTGCTCTGAATATTGGAAAAAAAACAAACCATAAATCAACAGCACAAAATAATATATACAATAATAAATTCATTCGGGACTGTGAATATGCATATAATATAATATATAACAGTTCAATGACTCTTATTGGAAGATCACAAAGGCACATTGTTCCATGTTTGTGACACTTCTATTGCTCTGTTAACAGTGACTCTGGCAGGCAGGAAGTGCTACTTATTGATTATGTGCATATAAGAACAGAGAATTGAAATTTTCATTAGAGAGATGAACTGGAGGACAGGCAGACTATTTAGGTAAATCACAGATATGATTCAAAAGGTGATCCACGGAGCTCTTACCATTATGCAAATTTGTGTTTGAAAAAAGGGTTTCATAACCTCAGAGCTATTTGTGGAGAAATTGTTCAAACTCTTTGTTAACGACGTAGAGGGATTTAACATGTGAATTTCACAGTCAATTTATGGCAGCGTTGAGGAGTCACACGGCTGCTCCTCGTTTAATAACTTTTTCAGTCTGACTGTTTAGTGTGAAGACCTCAGATATTTCAAATGAGCTCGAAAGAATCCCAGTGAGCTTTTTTGGGTAGTGGGCCAGTGGTGCTCCTATCCAAACACACTCACCTTTTTACACGTCCAAGCTTCGATACCCACAGACTTCTATAATGACGATCATTGTGTGGAATGCATAACGTGATTTATTGCAACTTTTTTTCCGGCCCACAACCCGAGGAATACAAGTAAAGCAATTTAGATTGGAGTGAAATATTCAAGGCCAGTAATGAGAATGATTTGGGGTTAAGAAAGCTGCTTGGTCGGGTGTACCCTTAATAGAAAGAGCCCCGGAGCCATTGGATTCCCATAAACTCTGTGGAGCAGACTTGATACCCATAGGTCACTGATTGCTAATAAGAAGTCAATGAGACATGGGCTCAGGTTATTTTCCTTTGGATCTCCTCCTCCAAACTTGCCCGGTCCTCTAGGCCGCTGACCTCGGAGTATTTAGAAGGTATTGTCTTTGAAATTCCAGGTACTTTTGAGCTTGTAGACTTTCTCATTAGTTCCTTTTGAACATGGCAAACATATGGCAGTCGTATTTAAGAGATTGCCTGCCGTGACCTTTTGCGGCATGCTAATTAGGCCCCAGAGCACCGCAGGCCGTGGAGAGGTGCACCGAGAAACCCAGAAGTCTCATTCCCAGTTCTCTCTTTCTGCCGCTGTACTCCTGTCTCATCTTGGCTCTTATCTGGTAGCAGCCGCTGCCCCTGCCCTTCGACAGTGTGGGTTTCAAAATTAACATTTCGCTTCATGTGCTTCTAATAACCACTAACCTGAACCTGTACAACTCCCCTCTTCCCTTCCCCGCCACCCCTCCGCCAACTCCCAACCCCTCTTTCTCTCATTCTCTCGCCTCTCGCACTTTCCACAGGAAATAAACTTGCCCAAAATTACTTTGACCCGTCGACGGCGGAGCAGACAGACCCAAGGCATTGCGGGATGGCCGGGGTCAGCGCTGAAGATGAGCTGGAATTAAGTATGCCATTTTCTGTCATAATAGTTCTCCTCGGTTCATTAAAGTGAGGTGAGAGAGATCACTGGTAGCAGGCTGCCGTTTGTGACGGCAGGACAGTCTATGTAAATACACCAAGTGATGGCATCACAAGATTGGCTCCCCAACTCGCTGTCATTGACGAAGGTCATGTATCGCTGGTCAGCTTTCATTTCACCGTGGCTTTTTCTTTCCCCCTGTCAAATGACACAGGCAGAGCCATATCAATAGTTTGCAGCCCCTTCCTAAAGTAGGCCTATTAAAAGCGAGCTCTTGGGACAAAAGTAATATGCATGTTATAATGAAACATGGCTATTAATGGAGAAGCCATTTCACCTGTATCTTTTGGATATCACTGCCGTGTAATATCAAAGGATTCGCTCAACCAAATCTCATCACATGATGACAGGCCAGCTAACAGGCATGTTAATGCTCCTATTTCATTACTCCTATGCATACACTTGATTTTCTCCCCTCTCCATCCACAGCTAATATCTTTGCTTTGCATGTTAAGATGTGCTTTAGATTGACTCGTCTGATAAGTGGAAAGTAATTTTCAAGCACACAGATGCATGTAATTTTCCACCACCTTTGAGGGTGTACTCATTTTATAATTGTTTTGACTTGTAGCAATTTTGAATGCTGATGAAAACAGGCTGTATCAAAGAATGGCTGCATTGCTGGATGAGGACGATACCTTCATAAATATTCCTGGTATGTATCCACATATTACAGTACTCCTGTGTCTTGGTAATTAGGACATAGTTGATTTATTAAAATAAAACTTTAATTCCAAACAATAACTTTACTTTTACATTACAATACTTTAATTCAATTAAAAAATGTGGGAAATATAAAGTTAATTGAATCCCTTGTGATCACTATTTATTTGACATTTCCTGATTTAGAATTTTTTCCAGATCTTGTCACATGTGTAAGTGCTGGTTAATGTTGACATCTCATGTTCTCATTCTGTTTTCACACATAAGAACTACTCGTGCATTTGTCCGGTGATCTATTGATACAAACTTTATGTTTTAACATCACAAAACTAAAGTTACCATTTGAACCGGTGACCTCGGCGTGAACACACTGCAGTCTTAAAGGCGCAGTATCTTAAAGAGAAGCTCAACACAGTGGAATCATAAACAACCCAGACAAAAATAAGACGCTACATTTTCCACTAAAACTGAAAAGCAGCACTTACATGGAACAAAGACTAAGTCTAGAAACGGACCTTCACTTGTAGTCAGTGCTTTCCAAGCACAGCCATTGTCTCATAGTAGGCGTGCCTTTTCTCATTAGCTCAGTTTCATTTAAATATGTAGCCAACCAGGCAACACTGAGGTGGTTTAAGCTTAGCATTGTTCTGGGTGAAGACAGTCGCACCAGATCCTGTTGACATGACGCACATCTCCCTTGTAATTCCAGCGCACAAGTGATGGGTTTAGGCCCGCTTCAACACGGTAGAATTTAGCTGGCTTGTATTATTTGCCATTGTCTTGGATTTAGCTGTACCGCCGAGATTAGCAGCCCCATCCATTGTCTTGGAATGTTCATGAAATCCCACAGAAAAAGTAAAGAGGATCTTGGATTAACGGTTCCTCCATGCAATAGGCTGAGAGACCGGGAAGGAAAGAGAGAGAGGGAGAGAGAGAGACTTCTGTACTGTTGGAGTCTAACTGCGGTGACTGCCAGTAAGCACTTCACCAAGCTACAATAGACTTCTAGACAATCACCTTATGCTGTTGTATGATGCCTCCCACCGGTGTAGGCCGCAAGTCTTCTTTGCAGCTGCAGAACCAGTGTGTCAGAACTGATCCTGACATTTTGTGACTGCTTCTCAGGCTTTTGTCTGAGCTTTTACAGCCTGACACAAAGCCCCATGCACATTTCACAAGAAAGAGCATGAATGCGACAAAGTATTAATGAAATGGACAGTGGCCAGTGCTGTAGACATTTTCTCAGAAAAGATTCCTGGAGAAATCCCTTCTGTCTGTCTGAGATCTTCAGTTCTTCCTTTTTAGCTCGATAAATTCTGTCGCTTTGGCGTGGAGATGAAAGAACACAGAATTGGTATTCTATTCATTCTAGTTCTCTGTAATGCGTTAGACATTGATATCAGCTTCTATATGAAAAGCATTAGGCAGAGATAACAGCTTTGGCTGTTGCACATCTTGGACTGCACACGTTGAATACCCAGATGCTCAAAGAATACCTCTTGCTTTCTATCAACGAGGCGGCGCAGCTAAATTGAAAAGACGCACAGCAAGCAGGTTAGCTACTGTAGATGAAGCTTCTCAGCTTTCAGTAATTAATTCTAGGTTGCTAACTAGAAACTAGTTCACATGTGGTGCAGAAGAAAAGTTTTTTTCAAAGTATGGGCTTGTTGTTCAGAATTAAATAAGCTTAAAGCCACAACAAGATACTGCATCTTCCTTTGATTCTTGCATAGAAACACATTAGATATGTTCAACCCTATGTACCTTATTCTACATCTGCTCTTAAGTTGTTTATGTCATTATAATATTCCAGCCATGTATTTTGTCTAATTACTGCAGGATTGCATGAATGTTATGAGATATTTCCATTGTTTAATGCCCATGTAGAACTCAGATCCTGTTTAGGTATCAATATGTCAAGATCAAGATTTGAGGAATAAAAAAAGTTTTAAAGAGTGTGTAGTTGGTTTTGTGAATGTTCACATTGTATGTGTGTGACTTACTGTTTCTGTCCACATGCATACATGTCTGTGTATACCTACTCATCTCTGAGTGTGTGTGTCTGTTTCTGGTGTATGTAAGTATGCACATCCATCAGTGTGTGTGTGTGTGTGTGTGTGTGTGTGTGTGTGTGTGTGTGTGTGTGTGTGTGTGTGTGCCCGTGCCCACTGATGCGTGTCTCTCCAGGTACGCTGCTAGCCTCCAGGGATGAGGAGGTGTTGGAGGTGAAGGCGGGTGATCCGGTTCTTCAGCGGCGACTGCTGCTCCACGGTGGTGGTGATGCCTCGGGCTGCAGACCCTCCCAGGCCCTCACCACTGCCAAAACCCAGGCTGGGGCGAGTGCTGGGCTGGGAGGAGAGGCTGGACTCCAAGCAGGGAGGATGGTAATGGGCAGAGAGAGCGCTGTAAAAAGTAATGTTATGCTTTTATTTATGTGTGCTATTTATGGGCTTTATGTTAGTAGAGTATTAAAATGTATGGTCTTTGGTATAAAATGTATTTTCTTTGCACATTCATGACATCGAATCAATCATTAAAGCTAGCGAGGAATTATTCCAGGAAGTTTTATACAATACAATATTTGATTCACACAGATTGTATTGGCAATACACATGGCATAGCATTCAAAGAATTCTGCATAATGCCGCAGTAGCATTTTCTTTTTGATAAATATTATAAGGTTTGTGATGCCTATTATTTCTTGCAGTGAGGACAGCAGAGGAGGTGATCCCCCACTACGCCCAGCAGCTGAGGGAGCGTGTGCAGCCTGACATGATCACGCTTGGCAGCCTTTCACTGCAGCAGGTCAGGGCTACAAAGAGGAATATCTGTGTCATCATCCCATATTCACCAGCACATCAGCCATGTCCATTATGCTGTGTATCAGTGGCTTTGGCTAATGGACATAGAGTGTGTGCATGTGTGCGTGTACGTTTATCTGTTTTGTCTGTTCATGTGCGTTTGTATGTGTTACCTTGTCAATTTACTAATTTTATTTCTCTTTCCTTCTATATTTGCTCTACTTTTTGTTCCCAACCTTTTTTTTTGCCCATTGCCACCTTTATAAAAGTTCTGCATTTCATTTTCAGTGCAGATGATCTGAATTTCTGCTGAATTCACTCATGTGAAATTGCTTTTTGTAGAACATGCATTCAAGGTTAGATAACTCATTCATCCCCAGCTCAGAGTGAGTGCATGGATTTCTGATGTATAATCTACGCTGCATATGATATGCTCGCACAATTAACTTATTTGTGGAGACAGTTTTGTTCTGTCTTTGAACTTTGTTGTGCATTATTATGCATATTTGTTTCTCACAGAAGCTGCATTTCCTTGGCTCTTTACCCGTCTTATAGTCTTTTCAGGAAAAATAGAGCGTGACTCCTTTTTTATTTTCCAACTGGGGAGTGGGGATATTTTAAACTAGCGGTAAGATCTGAAGCTCCTTTCAAAACAAGTGTTTGTATTCCATAAATCAGAGAAGAAATGAGAGAAGATACAACGACATGGGGTTTCCATTGTGTTGGCAAATCTAGATTGCATAGAAACCCAAGCATTAATGCATATGTAAAAAGAATGCACAACTTCTATCCACTGTATTTTTAGTTATAATCTGAGAGTAGGAGTAGCAAATTATATGAATAGAAAGTCAACGTAATTAGGGAAAAATGATTCAACAATGTCTCAGCATCACTTGGAAGCCACAGCAACAGTTGACTCACCCTCCCTTACTGGATAATCAGTGGCATCTACTATGCACTGTATCAGTATTGGGATCAGTGTTATCTTATTCTGCCATAATATGTATGCGCTTTCCTACTGTTTCCACACCCACCTCCCATTGAAAGCACATTATCCACCAGAGATTTCACATCTATTTTAAAAATAATAGTGTTTTTCTTCTGTCTCTATTCTGCCGTACAAAGCCTGTACAGGGGGAGACGCTGTCACTTAGCAGTGTCAATGCATCTGAATGGAGAGTGTGAATGTGCTGACTGAATGTAAAACCGGCAGAAATACTCATCAAACGCTACATGTCTTTAGGGCCTGGCTCAGTATCGATTGCCTGCAGATTGCATTACAGTTGCTCCTTGTGCTTAATTCTGCCATTATGGCGCACTGCACTGTTCCATAAAGCTGCATCCAAAGAAAGTGTGCATGTGTATTTACACGTATTTTCAGCAAGCGGCTCAGAAGGGACCACTGAAGAGGAGTGAGTGGGCAACGAGAAAGAACAAACTAATGGCCTTCTTCGCTGGGAATGTTAAGGTAAAGGCCCATGTGCATATGTGCCGTGTGAAGGATGCGTGGATTGTTTTGCTATAACAGCCCACAGGACATTAACTTGGGGACTGTATGCTGTTACCAGATCCTTTTACAAGCTCATATTCTTCCAATCATACTCATAAGCCGGCTACATTCTAATGCTTACGCGCTCATCTTTAAAAAAATATTTCATTACAGTCAGTCACAGAAATTAATAATATCTTACATCATCATTTAGAGTGATGTGGTTTAAATTAAACTGTCAATTAGCTGATAATGTTAATGACTGTTAACACATTAACAGTGTTTGTTAACATATCTACTTTAATATTTCAAAGGAGCCTCATTCACACAGAGAGTGTGACGAGGCAGTGAGAGAAGCACAGCCCAGGCTGAACATGCGGCTCCACTGGTGAGTCCAGCCCACTTCACATTTCTCTCCATATGCACAATTGATGTCACATGACTGTAATCATTAATTGTGTGAAAAGCATTTGTATTCCCACTGACATTCAAGAAGGAATGTAATTCACATGTCCTCTGCATGGCTTCTCCTGTCGACGGGCATTGCATTGTGGGTAGCATGGCTCCAGGGCACAGAAATATGTCCATGTCATCGGGCTTGGAGGCGCATCAATTCTTGGTCCATCCACTTTAGTAAGAGATCACACATCAAATCTCGCAGCCAGAGCCCTGTGGGCAATCAGCTTAGCATGTTTAAGTTTTTAGTAATTATGGACTACCATGCCGGCTGACATGATAAAATCAAGAAACTACTGTACACATCAGTATCTTCTCTTATGTTTGGTTGTTTTATGGGTGGGTGGTAGTCGGATACCAGTCGTGTCAGATGAATGTGGTTCGGAGTTTAGCGAGATGACCTCCTCTCGACAGCCTTGAACCCTGTAAATTCCTTCTGATATCAATGGTGGGTGGCTATTAGGCATGGGAGACTTTCTATGCATCACCTAGGGCTACATCTGCCTGAAATTTAATGAGAAATGATTCCACTTTTTTCTCTCCCCATGCCTATGAAAGAAAAAAATAAAGAGGGAAGACGCAGAGCTGACTTGTGGTTTTTGTAACAAATGTGTAATTCATTTGTTTCCACTGTTTCTGATTTAATGGAGGTCGAGTAATTGCATTAGGAAGCACATTGTGCCTTGTTGTGAACTGATGAAAGCACATGTAATACTTTTGATAGGCGAACAGTGAGCAGGGAGAGAAAGGAAAGAAAGACCCAGTGCCTGCCTTTGATGCCGACCATTTATTTGCTGAATTATCCTTCCTTTTACAAGCATCTTATCCCCAGTCACAGGCAGGCCAGGGCTCCTGTGATATTGCTTTATTTTGAGGAATTAAGAGACGTGGCGAGGAGACAAAGCGAAGCAACCGCTTATTACATTACAGATGATAAGATTGAAAGGCCGAGAAAGGCAGTGAGAGAGACAGAGCGAGAGAGAGAGAGAGAGGAGAGAGAGAAAGGGACCCAGTGGAAAGTGTTTTGTTGTGGTGTTATTAGATTGAGCTACTGTTGGCTACAGAGTCAAACAACAGAGAGTCCAAAATGCAGGTGGCTGTTAACAGGGTTAGCTTTTTGTATTTGTGTGTATCATACACGTGTGTGTGTGTGTGTGTTTGTGCATGTAGCAGCAGAACCATTGAAAGCCCGTCACTCAGAGCACTGGGGGAAGGCCAAGAGGAAGCAATGGCCAAATATGGCCAGATGACAGAGCTCCCAGAATCCTCCTCTTCAGCATCACGGCCCCCGTGGCAGGTAGGATCTGTTAGTCGCTCTGACTGTGAACTGAGAAAACACCCATTTGTCGGGAAGAAGAAAGCACACAAACAGGAAGTGACATCGCTCTTAATCTCTCAAAGGTTTGTTTCACAGGAGGAGATATCGATCCCAAAGTGTTTACCAATCTTGAAACAGAAATGCTCTGTTGTTTGTTCAAAATCAGTCCAATGATGTAATTATGTGAAATCCTGCTATGAAAGGGGACCTGTTAGAGGATGAGGAAATTATCCCCCATATTTTCTGCTTTTTCAAATTCCTTCACTCCTTTCATTACACTAATGGGTACTGTATGTGCACATGCCCACACAAAGGCACATTCACATGCAGGCACCATACAACACTGAGCTTTCCTATACAGTATGCTAACTATTCAGCCACATTATTTTTATACAGTATAAAGATTTTATTTCCCGGCTTTGTGTGGATGGTGTCTGTGGTTTTAGGAATCTAAGTAGGAGGAAAAAGGAGTCTTTGGAGATGAAAAAGGGGAACAGAGGGAGAGGAGAGAACAGAGAACCAAGTGGGAAAGAGAGAAGGAAGCTGCAGCTTTAGCGGTAGCATCACCAGCTGTGGGAGGAGTGTGCTGTTGTGTTGCATCTGGGGATGAGGCTGCCATGCCACCGTGCTGGCTTAAAGATGTAATGAATCTTCAGTCGGGGGCTTTCCTTCCAGGGTGACAACTAGCTTTGAGGAAGGTTGTAAATGCAGGGGAGATTGTGGTATAATTCCTCAGACTGGCGTTTGTGCCCCCCAGTCACCATTCGATTATCTCCCAAATTGCTGTGTTTCACTGAGATAAAGATTTTTTATGGCTTGCTGACTTGAAACAACCGGCACAGGCAGAATAGGGGGCAAAAGAGGGAGAGGGAAGGAGAGAAAGAGAGTGAGAGAAAGCAATGGCCAAACCTGCCACGCATAGTAATTTCTTTTGGTAAATGACAAAATCTTTGTTTATATGACATTTCCCTAAAATTAGTGCAGCGAGATGAATCTGAAATATAAAATGTCACATTTGGCATGCAAAACTATGAAAATATATATCTGTGCAAAATTCATGGAGGCATTTAATTTAGAACGTGTTTAATAACTAAGGCAGCCTGCATCAGTAATCCTGCCCGGAGGTCCCAAAAAGATTGTCATATTTATTCTCTCCTTTCTTCACCCCCCTCCTTCATTCCGAAGCCAAAATTTTTTAAGGGTAAATGTTCATTGTTAATTAAGATTTACTAATTAAAATGAAAATAATTAACGAGAAAGCTTAATCTCTGAATATTAGCCCATACTTAGAAAGAAAGGAAGTTTTTGTATGTGGCATTTCCTGTCTCTATTAAGAGTGCATTTTGTGTGATCAGTCAATGTGTGGAAAGCCCTGAAAAGATGTTTCAGCGAAAGGACGGCCGCTTGCCAGCAAAAGCACGGAGGATCCCTCGCTGGAGCCTTTGATCTCATCTGTAGGAGTGCTGTAATGCTATGGCACTTTAGGCACAACTCCGGCTCGGGGCAAACACACCACCTCTGATATGGAAAATTGTCTCTCTTCACCTTTTACCTTCACCTTGCTGTCTTGACTGCCTCTTACAACGCCTGTGCAAAGCATGTGGGCCATATAATAACAATACCTCTTCAAAACATGTGTAGTGTATATTGGACACCGGTGTGATGTTATTGTTTTTTTATTTATTTCTTTGCCTCGTTTTTTCTCCTTTATCATCCTCCTCCTCTTCCTTTCCAGTCTGCATGCATACATCTCTATCCAGTGTGGGGGTTTGGAGGCCTCCATCACCTCCTCCCAAATGTGAGATGTGTGGGCTAAACCGCTTTGCCACCAATTATACTAATTTCACTTCTGCCTAAATTGTTTTTGTTGTTTTGGTATGCAAAGATGCTCACAGTGGGGAGATTGAGGGGCATTACTGCAGGGCTCAGCACACACCTTCCCCCCTCAAAGACTGGCAGAGCAATGGGCACTGGCAGCCGGTGCGAGGCGATTGTGTGTGTCATGTGTGTCTGGGAAAAGGATAGGAATAGTCTCAGGTTGTTTAGTGACAACACTGTGCTCAGTATACTGTAACACAAAAAGTGTGTGTGTGTGTGTGTGTGTGAGAGCACATGTAGCCCCTGAGTGCTACTATGTCATGGATTGTAATTGAAGGCTTTAATTGTCAGACACTCAATGGGCATTAAGAGATGCAACTTAGACAATCGGAGAAACATAAATGCCTGCACTTAAAAAAGGATGGGATGGGACATGACTAGGGACGCACTGATGCAACTTTCGCATTCCTGATTCCGATCCCTGACGTTGGGAATCTGCCGAGTACCGATCCCATAACGGTGTTCAATTAATAAGCTGTGTGCCTCACTGTGTGGAAGATCAGCCCAATGTCCGATATCTGTATTGTGTCGGTGCATCCCTGAATAGGACGGGATAAGTGTGTGTTAGATCAACAAATGGATGGACACAATGTCCAACCAGCCAAACAACAACACTGCTATTGAAATTTTAAAAACACATAATTGGTGATAAAGGACCAACTGGTTCTGTTTAAGCCAGATTGACTTTTCATTTAGTGCTGTTCAACAGATGCCATAGGGGACAAGTGACTGAATATGTATTTACATTGTTCTCCGATTATGTTTCATAACAAAAACTAAACTGTCTCACAAGCTTACCCTATTACTCATCCTAAGCCCCAAAAGAGAGGCACATGTCACCAAAATAAACAAGCAAAACAACAAGAAGAGGGCTGATGTAGCCCGGAGGTTAGTGCGATGAGCTCGTTACCAGAAGGTTGGCGTTTCGAAACCTCCGTCTGAATGGGCAGTGTGGTGAGGGGGAGAGAAATATATCTCAACTTCCATAACAAGGAACACTGATGTGCCCTTGAGCAAGGCACTTAACCTCTAAATGGAGATCATCAGATGGAAGCCTGCACTTGTACTTAGCATGTCTTACATATATGAATGCTTTAATGCAACTTGAACAAAAACACATGAGCAAACATACCTGAAGTTAAAAAAGATTTCAGATACTAATGCTCCTACAAGTGACACTGTGGCCATGCTGTCTTATCTCCTCATTTTATATTCACCATTTCTTGGGATGGTCTGCATACAGCAAGCTGGTGATATTTCTCTCACTTCCCTCCTATAATAAATGACATGCGACTTGTGTCTTGGTAAATACCTTATATTTAGATATTTGCTAGTATTCCCTAGCAACTGGAGGTCTGTCCTCAGAATCCGGGGTAAAGACACACCTGCTAATAGTTTCCTTAATCTACAAGGACAAGGACAAGGGAAAGCAAGATTGTTTATTTGAACAAAAGCTGAGGAGGCGGGGGAAGTGATAAGTATCTTTATTTACATAGCACTCCAAAAGGTAGTTACACGGGGATATAGATTAGATAGCACAACTGTTGACAGAATTTGTAACTGTAACTGTCAATATAGTAGCCTGGCACTGTCCACACGTGTTTGCATAGAGGCAGGTTTGGGTTGTGGTTGAGTTGATGGTTCAGTGGTAACATTTAACGGACAAAATGGCTTTTGCTAGATACCGTTGATGAGTAATTGCACAGTTGTATCACTAACCTGCAAACAGAGACTGACTGTAATTCATGTCTTAATACACTTTAAGATTGTCAGTGCTTAGGTGCATCTCGGGCAAGATAGTAATATTGGTGAATCTAGTTAAAGACAATACAGAATCTTTATTGTGAGGTATGAAAGTTTTACTTCTACTTCCAACATATATATAGGTTTAGAGTATATTTACAGATCTACTATTAATTATCCAAACTTAGTATTTCTGTCCACTGTAATAAAATCAGTTGATCAAATATTGCAATCAAACCTAATGTTCTGCTCTTTGTGTATTATAGGCGAACGAGAGCACAACTTCCCAGCCTGTGGAGGTGTGTGTGTGTTCTCTAAGAGCCACCAGAGACAAGCTGCCCAGGGGCCTCTACACTGTCAGTGTGGCCCTTCACAGCCGTCTTGGGGGTCCAGCTCTGGCTTGGTGCAGTAAGAAGGAGCAGCAACAGCGGGCCGTGTCCACCGAGCCGATGGAGCATCGGGGCCGCTTCTGCGACACTGACCTGAACGTCAACCAGAGTCTGTTCATGGTGAGGCGATGGACACAAGCAGAACATTTTACATTTTACTGTAACAATTCACAAAATCCAAACATTTAAAAAAATACCTAGCTATTTAATTTAATTTAGATGGAATTCTTGAAATTTAAGTCATAACTTCAAGGTTGCACAATTGAAAGTATTGCGAACAATACGCAGAGGTCTGCTTTTGCTTCCTGTATTGACACCGACGTGTTTTCATTCAACAAGGTACAAGCTTGTTGTGCAATTTCATTTAATAAGAACCCCTTCATTCTTACAATGCTTGGGGAAGCTGCTTTGAATATTTCTTTTATTTCCATCTCAATATTTGAATAAAAATTAAATATCTCTTATCCGAAAGCAATTTTGACATTGAGGGAACCTGAATTAAAACGCACTCACTTTTAATAACACGGACGAAGCCTTTGATGTGAAATTCAATGGAAAGTTTTAGTAAAAACAAACAGTCCCCTCAGATAAAAGCCAACAATAAAACATGCTTTGCTAATATGACAGACTCCACCACACTGCATGTTTAGTTTTTGCATTCGCCACCGTATTTCCAAATTCCTCTTTCTGTTTCCCTCGGTTTCATCAGTTGCAGTGAAGATTGAAAGGGTTATGAGAAGTTATATTGCTGTAAAAGACGGCATATGAAAATATGCCACACACAGCCTCTAGGTTTTTCTCCGGGGATCTCTGTATGAATAAAACAACAACTTTTCAAACATGACATTTAATCCATGCATGTAAATCAACCCCAAGATCAATTATTCATTTATATAAGGAAGTAATGTTTTATTGGAATGAAAATGTACAAACGCTGTGAAAAATTTAGTTTCTTCTCTGCACGTCTTTGAGCATCTGTAACATAGTTGAGCGGGATAAAAGAAGGAATAGAAAAGTTATGCAGAATTGACTAAAATTAGTATTAAAACTCTCAACCTCCATTTCCAATGTAAAGTCAAGGACTAGAAGACTATGTTTTCATTTTTGGTCTCTTTCATGAAACAACACAGCAGATTACATTAAATATAGTCTATACACATTTCCCAACCACTTCCCTAAACCTCTTGATACGAGGGAAAACATCCTCTATAGAAGCTGTACTAATCTTAAAAAAACCTACATACTGGTTTTGGATGGTCGATATTGACCAGTGGATTAGATATCTTTGTTTGTGTTTATTCATTGATGGTGTGTGTGCACAGATTCACAAGAGAACCCTTAAAACAGAAGCCACTAAATCCAGTGTCCCTCCTGATTCCATAGAGTTCTGTACAGGCTCAGAAAGGGCTTCTTCACTGTTGTGATGGCAACTCTAAAGGCCTTAGCTGGAGCATTTAGCACATGTGGACACTGCCAATGTGCTGGTGGGCGTATTCACTGAGCTAGAGCATCCTGATAATATTGTCTACAGCTCCCATCAAACATAAAGGACGGGGTAAAAGCTGGCATGAACTGAATGCGGACCTGGGATCTGATTCAGAGGTAAAAAAAGGTTTAAGTACAGCATGGTAAATGCCTCATGTCACTCTTCCTTCCCTCCTCTCCTCCCCAAACCCTCGGCTGCGCTTTATATACAAACCTGTTGTTGTTGTTGTTGTTGTTGTTGTCCTCATTGATAGTCTCAGACAAATCTGATCAGCGTTTCCACCACTATCAGGATTGGCTTGGATGTTTTCTCTCCCTCCTCTTGCCCACACTGTATCGTGCGATTTCAGGAGTGCTTACAGTGCCTTCTAAGAGGAAATGAGGAATTAGTGATGGTAAGAGGAAGCCAGGAGCTTATTTTCCTTCCTCCCTCTCTCTCTCTCCTTCATTTTTTGCATTCACCCCTTTTACTTTGTGTGTCTGGGTTAAGATTTAGAACAGAAACAGTGCAGTTCAGTTGGAGATGTCTTGGATATGCAAGGCAAGTGGGAGCACATGAGAGGAGTCCCTGGTCTTTGTACACTTTTTACACCAAATGAGAAGATGCTGTACATTCCACATTTTATTATTAAAGCAGGAAGAAGAAGGAATGAGGCAGAACAAATATGAAAGGTCCGATGAAGTGCGTATGGAGATCAATGCATTTGCTTGTTTTTGTTCCTTTATTTTATGTTTTGTTCCAGGTTTTGGTCATTGAGGAAGGAGATATAACAACGAACTGAGTCATCTTGCACAGTGATCATTTTCCCTCATTCCTTTTGTGGACACATGCAATTCTTTTTTTTTTTTTTAAAGACAAAACATCAGTCTGTTTTGAATTAAACATATTTAAATGGTTTAAGCAGCTCCTCCAGCAAACAGAGGAAGTGAGAAAACCTCTGAAGCACATCATCCAGTCTCACAAACCTCACGGCAACACTTCCCACATACACACATATGCAAACAAGCGCATATGTCTACATGCAGGCTCTTGACACATATGCACTGGCACATGCACACAAATGACTATTTATGCAGGTCATATTTCTCACAGTAAATGAATAATATGAAATATCCTCAATATCCATAATCCGTGATATTATGCCATAAATTTGTGTCCTGAGTCAGACACTACTACCCATCATTTCACAGGTGCATACCAAAAGCAGATTATCAGGGGGGTGGAGGGATACACATGATTTATGTGTTAAAACAAGTCTCCTGCATTTTCCATGACAACTAATAAAGGGATAAAATATGTCCACCCAGTGATGGATGAAGTGTCACACACCTCACCGTCAGTTAATTTTTTAAGCAAAGCCACCGTTCTCTGGGTAAATAAGAATGTTTGCCATCGACTGCTAACCGCTAACACTTTGTGCTTGATGCAAGATACCCTTAATATCATCAGTTTGAATAACGTTGCCTCGCAAATTCAGTAATTGTCAGCTCATCGACTACAACGACAATCTCAACTTCTCCTCCACCCTGTGTTTGATGCCATCCGTCTAATATAATATAACTGGGTTGGACGGGTAAGACTGGAAAACAGTTGGATGCAAGTCTAGGATGTAGATCGAGTAGCTCCCTAAGGGCTCCTGTCCTGTTTGTTACCTTCTGTGTGTCATTGGCTTACTGGTTGTGAGCAAGTCTGTGGTTGCTTGCCATGTAGTACTGTATATTTGTCAATGTGTTTTATTTGTTAATATGTTAGTGTGTGTGCCTGCAGGCATGTGTGTTCCACTAAATGGAAATGTGAGTGACTTCCCAATGTGTCTGCAGATCTTTCCAGCAGCCTGTGAGGTCGTCCCCTCCATGGTCCTGGTATTCCAACTGATCGCACTACCAGGAGACAGCAGTCACGTCAGCTCTGTGCTGGCTTGGGGGGCATTTCCTGTTTGTGGGCCGAGCCTCGGTCTTGTCCAGGGCAGGTGCGTCAAAGCCAGATCAAAGCTAGCTGTCAGACCTCAAGAAATTTGTATTTTGAGGTCACTAAACTGTGATTCACGGAAAAACACGGCATGACGTGACATAAAATTGTAATTATTTTCAGACCTGATGTTTGAAAAAACCTCTCCCATCATACATCTGGTTGTGCAGTGACTATTACCGGTTGTGTGTCATTGACGCAGGTTCAAAACCCCTCTGCTCAGGGGGGAGCCGAACACACAACTGGACCAATTTAAAAAGATTGAAGGCGTCATCTCCTCTGATCTAGACCACTGGCTGTGCAACCTGTACTTTCAGGTGTGTGTGTGTGTGTGTGTGTGTGTGTGTGTGTGTGTGTGTGTGTGTGTGTGTGTGTGTGTGTGTGTGTGTGTGTGTGTGTGTGTGCGGGGTTAGGAAACATGTGGATGCATGTTTCTTGTAAAGCTTTGTATCTGTTGTTTCATGTTATATTCATAATTCTTGTGTGTGTGCACGCATTTGTTTCCCCTTCACTCTGACCCTCCCCTGTTATTTGGGAGGGAGGATGGTTAGCTTGGGGTTGGATTTTTGGATTTTCTACGATAAAAGCAATTGGAAATTGGCCCCAGAGAGCAAACAAGAACCACATCTTTACCCAGCAATTCCGGATGTATTTTAGCTGATGCATTGATTAGATTAGTAAACATCTTAATTGAATTAAAAGCCAGAACAAAGCTTTCTGTCTTGGGGTTGTCTCTTTATGTGTCCCTTCGACTGTGACATGTTGTTTGTATTACTGCATTATCATTACTGCTTCGATTTCCGTGGGATGTAAATAGCTGTATTTCTGCACATCTTTTCGTGTACAGCACAATAGGGTGTGCAATATTCATACTAGTCACATTTATGGTCTTAATTGAATTACTGTATGCCATTATGGCACACTATGACAAATACTAATAGTTGGCTCAGTCTGCAGTTTGATCACTAACACCTGTAGTGTAATTACACACACATGCTGGTTTCTTTCCACAGAAAATGGTGAGGCAATGGAATTATATGAACATAACTGTTGACGACGTTAACATGAAGTGGTTATATTACTGTTCACTGAACCCATATGTAGACCTGGAACACACTGAGATAATCCCAGGTGTTTGTGGTGTTTCAGGTAAAGAGGCTCCCTTCTGGATCATCTGAGGGGCCTGAGTGCTGCATCACCCTATCGATTCCTCCACCTCACCCCCCTGTACGTGCCCCAACCTGAGGTCCATCACGACCAACCACAAGGTCAACTGCCCCTCCAGCCCCAGCCCACATCACAAGCCCAGCTCCGTCCTCACCAGGCCCAGATATACCCCCAGCAGCAGCGGCATGCGGGCCCCAGCAGCAGAGCAGGAGAGCCCTCTGTGGTACATTCTCTCCGGGGGTCCCCTCTCCACCTGTCGCCTGATTCTGCTTGCTCTTCCTCATCTCTGCCAGGTAGGGGTCCGATGTTAAAACCCCCGACTATGCCACAGTGGGGAGAAAATGTCACCCTAATGTCACAAGCACCGGGATGAGAGGAATGGCAGGCCTCACTTACAGCAGGTTCCCACTAAGTGACTGTGCTTGAGGGTAGGGTTGGGTTGACACCGTGTTGATCCACCATGTTGATCCACCGTGCGTTGACTGACAGATCTCAAACAATGAATGTTTTCTCAGTTAGATGATGTGTACAAATCCAACACTGTAGTATTAGTTTAGTTAAATGTTTGAGTAATTAACACAAAACTGTTACACTGTTTTGTTACACATTCAGATAAAGGGTTTAGATAATACAACCGCCCACTTACATTAATACGCAAACCCTGTTTGGCACAATGACACAGGAGGCATTTAGATTTTTCTTCTATCTTTGCAATCATTTTTTTTATTAACGGCCATAGTAGTAACCAATGAATTCAAACACAGGTTCTGTGAATGTGCAGTTTGTACTTAGGCTGCCATGTTTAAAGTCAGCTAAGCTTCTCACGTTACGTGTTCAAACTGAACATTTGAGTCTCACACTCACACAGTACACTGCTATCCAATCTATGTATTGCCTAACGTAGCTAAACTAAACAAAGTATTCTGACTTGACAGACATTGTTACTTCATCATTAAATCTAGTTGTGGCAGTTGTACTTTTGTTATAGAGATAATGCAGCAACAACGTTAAATGTTCTTTTACCTAACAGACTTTGCATGTGATGGACAGCATGTGTTATATATCCACACATTTCTAAATACCATCTTGAAGTTGTTATCCGTCCCATTATCACTGGAATACTCTTGTTTCAAATGTAATCTGATTACCAGTATTTTGCATTTTTTTCCAGAGGCACTGGAGACACAGAGTTAAATGATTTCTGATAGCAGATTAACTATTGTAGCGTCTGCTCAGTGTTTGGTGCTGCTTCACAGACAGAAGGCTCTCTCTCTGTGTGGAGCATGTTCCCCCCACATTTTCCTCCGGGTGCTCTGATTTCCTCCGACAGTCCGAAGATATGCAGCTTAGGTTGATTTAAAACGTACATTCCCAGGTGTGACTATGATTACGTTTCTATGTTTTAGTACTGCTGGACTGGTGCTACTTTGCTTTTCTTTCGAGTGCATGCTGGGATACGCTCCAATATGATGATAAGTGTGTCCGTCAGATGCACTGATGAACTTCTCCGATGTGGTTGCCCTGCTTATCTGGTGGTCAACGCAAAGTCATACCACAATTGTAACCACATCTACGAGGTGGCTAATGACTTCTGTTAGTAGTAATTAGGATCCATTTCCTCGTTTTAAACACATACCATTCTTGTTTCCCAACTAAGTAATCCAACATCCTGGCTTTTGTCAGGAATCAAACCCAGGCTCATTTGGTATTGATCTACTACAAAGGCGACTGGCTACTTTCTTTGTTATTAATACATCCCCCTTTTTTTCCTTTTCTTTTTTTTTTTTGCACGCACAGCTCATCTTTATTTAACAGTCCTCAAAAGTTTCTGGGGTGCTCTGCTTTAAACATCACACAGGCTTTTTAATTACAAATGAGTTGTGACAGGTCTGCTGGGTAGCACCCTGGCCCATTTTAAACGTGATGCCGGCTGACAGCTTGGCAGTGTTCTCCCAGCACTGAAACATGTGGAAGAAATTGGTCTTTTACATTTCACAGCTTGTCGCTTCCTCCGCCGACTGACCTGTGACCCCCCACAGAGATCCTAATGCCCACAAGGGAAGTGTCCCCAACAAACTGACTGCTTTTCCAGAGAGGGAGAGCGAGGGAGGGAGGGAGGGAGGCGCTCACTATGGGAGATTTATGTTCTGCCACACAAGGCAAAAGGTACCAGGTCTCTTCAGCACACACGCCTGGATACTCTAGCTCACACACAGACACGGACGTCGGCACACACACACACACACACACACACACATACACACATTCTCGCAGTTATGTGAGGAGGTTGCTTGGGAGGTGAACCCGATCCGTAAGTGAAATAACGGATCAAAAGCTGTCCTGCACAACACCTCATCCCCGCTCATTCCCTAACCCGACCTGACGTTTGCGCCTCATTTGCATACAGATCTGTTCTTTTTGCATTACCTCTGGAGCGAATTCTGGCATTCAGATGGGGAGATTACGTCAAGGTTGAAGGGAGCGATCGGACAGACAACTTTAACCCAGCCGAAAAATGGAAATCCAATTCAGCGAGGAGAAGAAGAACAAATTATCCCCTTCCCCAGTCCTCTTTCAAGTCTTGGGGTTTTTTTTAGACATTTACTTCCCATTTCATGTAAATGTGTGTTTCTGATGTGTGCTGTGTGGAGATTGCTTTCTCTGCACGTGTGACACCAAGACGTTCCTCATTACCCGTTTGTCTCAGAATCAGGACAAGTATATGGAGACCTCTTGTCATTGCGATAACGTACACACAGCAGAGCTTGACAGTGAGACTGGAAGTTTGTATTCCTGAGGCCTTAAGTTAATTAATCCCCGTAGAAAAATCACAGTGTGCGGTGAGGTGTCTATTACAGAACAAAACCTGACATCCCAATCCAAGATAATAACTCTGACAAGTTTTGATCAAAAAATCTGAATATTCCTGTGCTGCTTTAGTGCTGTTGTGTTGTGCATTGATATGTTGTGTTTCAGAATAATTTGCCATTGGATGATAATAATTCAAATTTACCTCGGACTCATCCAAGCATAATGGAGTGCATTTGGTGTTTTAACGTAGATGTTAGCTCGAGGCACACTGGGTTAAGTGACCTTTCACATTAACTGAATGATCCAGTTTGGTTTGGTTGAACCCGAATGACTAATTAGATTAATTATACTCTTGTTTCATGATAGCCTTCAGTGGATCACCATAAGCACGCTGAGGAGTGCCAGAAATGTATCGCTGCTTTATTCCTCTGCCTTTTTTCCTTTGAGCACCGGTTGAGATTTCGAGGATTCCTCATGTAATGTCTTCTTTGGAGCGCTGCCCTGCACTTTCAGGATGTGCTCCCCTCCAGGCCGGTCCCAGTCATCCGAGTTTCAAACCACAACGTTACATCATACCCTCTCAATCAGTCGTACTCTGCATCCTGCCGATTAATCCAGCAATGTCCGCATTCCAAATGGATGGATTCAACCTTTGAAGCCTGTTTGCAAAGATACTCATGTAAACCCTCACAATGTGTGTGTGGTAAACAAGCCTAAAGGATTGCATGTGGGGGGTCAAAAACAAAGCATGTGGGACAAATACATCCACAGGTATCCTGCCTCTAAAACACTCTGAAAATGCCCATTTTTTTGTGTGATAAGACAAAGACAGCCGATGTGGGAATGATGAAGACAGATTTGACTTTCAAGTGCAATAGACTTCACCAGTGAGAGTGAACAAGTCTTAAAGCAGCATATTTTTAAATATTGGTATGCATTGAGTGTCTGTTATTGTCATTAAAA